>NC_062520.1:5651928-5736928 GCF_022655615.1 Tachysurus fulvidraco | reverse complement strand
TTTTAGACGTGTCTTTTTCCCTCTGTTGATAACTTTACACTGAATTTTTGTGTTGAAGATAAATTTTAGACGTTTATGATATACATATGTTGAAATTTACATATACTAAATTAGTGTGTGTGTGTGTGTGTGTGTGTGTGTGTGTGTGTGTGTGTGTGTGTGTGTGTGTGTGTGTGTGTGTGTGTGTGTGTGTGTCTGTGTGTCTGTGTGTCTGTGTCTGTGTGTGTACATACAGATGGTGGTTGCTCCAGGGCCGCTGGTGTAGCGAGTACCATACAGACTGCGCAGAGCCTCTGATGCAGACACTGCCACACTCATCTAACAGAGAGAGAGAGAGAGAGAGAGAGAGAGAGAGAGAGAGAGAGAGAGAGAGAGAGAGAGAGAGAGAGAGAGAGAGAGAGAGAGATCTTAGTCCATGATTTAGTGAACCAGTACTGATGTATTCATTGATAGAGACTTCAGACCATGTCTGGATCGGAAAGTCTGCTAAATGGTGAAAGTGTAAATCATTTCATCAGCGCTGTCTGCAGCACCACTGAACCTCCTCACTAAACTAATTTACTTTCAATAACACACGTGAGTTACTCAGATGAAACCCCCCACTTTAATATCAGCTCTAAATTTCACAGGAGTGATGGGCAAAGATTGAACTCTCAGTATTTTACAGCATTAAAGTGTGTGTGTGTGTGTGTGTGTGTGTGTGTGTGTGTGTGTGTGTGTGTGTGTGTGTGTGTACCAGCTCAGCATGGTCTTTGGCCTGGTCATATTTATAAGAGTAGGGGAACAGGAGGAGCTGAGAGTACGAGTGGATGGTGAGGTAAGCCTTGATGATGGATTTGTTCTTGCGGATGAAGTTTGCTACGTTCTGCACCTCGATCTCCGACTCAACAGAAGATCCACAGTAAGTATCACTGCAGGGATTACTTGAGGCTCCTAGAGCTGTGTGTGTGTGTGTGTGTGTGTGTGTGTGTGTGTGTGTGTGTGTGTGTGTGTGTGTGTGTGTGTGTGTGTGTGTGTGTGTGTGTGTTTGTAAGAGAGTAAGAGAGAGATACACAGTGATATTATTCCAAGTTTTTTCTCCTTCACCTATTCTCTTTTATATATAAAACATTTTTATATATAAAACTATTTTATATATAAAACAATAAAAGTTCAATTCAATCAATTTCAATTTCTAGTAAAAACAAATATAAGAAATAAAATAAATAAATTAAGAAATAATAATATATAATTTAATATTCAATAGCAGCAATAATATTTTTTCATTGTCGTTATTAGTAAAAACAATTAAGCTTGTACAGTATAAGGGAGTGTTACTCACTGCACCAGCCAGCGTCAAAGTTCCTGTTCGGATCGGCACCGATGCAGTTGGATCCACTCTTGCGAGAACGCGTCTTCCTCCACATCCTGTCCTGCAGAACCAACATCACAACATTACATTTCATGTCTTAACCTTACGTTAAAAACAAAGCGTGTCAAAGTTTCATCTGTGTGTTCGGAAATTCAGACCGATCAGTAAAGAAAAAGAAATCGACAAGTTTACACAAAAATTTAGTTTGTGTGACTAATAATCATTTTTATCTTAATAATTTATATATCTTTTAATTAATCTTAATACTATTATACTATTATATATATATTATATATATATAAAAAATAATATGATTATTATAAGTATACGTATATAATATTATATGTATATTTTACATATAATCAGAAGCTATCAGAATATATTTATATATATAATGTGCCCCAATAGCTAGTGCTTCCATCTTTGGCTGAAATATCCTCAATGAGATGTTTCTTGTACTAGTTACCAGTTTCTGACATCAACTTGAAGAAAGTTTCCCCCTTTCCTCAATGCAGAATTCTTTCTGCTGTGTGATGTTTGAGGGGTTTCTTTCATGCACAGTCTGTTTCAAATCATTACACAGGATCAATAGGCTTTAGATTTCGGCTTTGACTCGGTCACTCCAGAAAACTCCTAAATCCTTGTTGGATTTTCTGGGATGTTTTTGTCATGTTGCAAATTCCAGTTCTGCTTCAGCTTCAGTTTTTTGACAGATGATCTCACATGTTCCTCAAGCACCTTCTTATATAATGTAGAATTCATAGTGGATTCTATGATGCTGAGCTGACCAGGTCCTGAAAGCATCCACAAAGCATAACATGTCCACGTCCATGTTTCACAGTTGGTATGAGGTTCTTTAGCTGAAATGCTGTATTTGGTTTATACCAAACATGTCCTCTGTTATGGTGTCCAAATAATTCAGTTTTAGACTCAGCTGTCCAAAGCACATTATTCCAGAAGTCTTAGCCTTTGTCTCTGTGTTCTTTGGCAGACTTCAGTCTTACCATCATGTTTTTCTTAGACAGAAAGGCTTCCTCCTTGCACACGTCCTATGGTACTTAAAGTTGTTCAGTCTCTTTCTGATTGTAGATTCGTGCACTTTGACATCAACTGTAGCAAGAACTTGCTATAGGTCCAGTGGTGTTATTTTAGGGTTTGGCCTGATCTGGCCATGTTGGCATTTGCTCTAAAGGATCTCGACTTGTAAATGACTTCTGGACAGTGGACTGGCAGTGGAGCAGATTACAAATTCTTCTGAGATCTTTTTATATCCCTTTTAAGATTCATAAACATCAACAATCTTCTTTCTGAAAGCCTCAGAAAGCTCTTTGGATCTCACCATACTGATACCTCTCACTTCACCGATTAACAGCAAACCGGACTAAATATCTGAGGTTTAAATAAGAGAAGCTTCCTTCAAAATGCTCTGAAACAATGTTTTAATAATTTTCACCTGATGCGATACATCTGTAGGTCGTTTTATCCGTTTTATGTACAAATAAATGTAAGGGGTGTCCTTACTTTTTCCTCACAAGAAATTATAAACTTTTTAAAATGACATTTTACAGATCATCTAAAAAATACATTTCTTTGGTTGTATTTGTTTAGTTATATAAAATTAATAAATAAGTAAACAAACAAACAAACAAACAAACAAATGGTATAATCTAATCTAATTTAATCTAATGTACAGTAATCTAATGGGCTAATGTTAATTAAATAAAAAAGGTAAATATGTATATAAAAGTAGAAATAAATAAGTAAACAAACAAACAAACAAGCAAACAAATAAATAAATGGTATAATATAATATGACATGATATGATATGATACGAATTAATGGGCCAAAGTTAAATAAATATAAATATATAAATATAAATAAAATTATAGTAAACAAATAAATAACTCAAAATGAAATAAATTATAAGTTATAAATAAAAATAATCATGCTTATTTATTTATAGATTAATAAATAAATCATTTTAATTTATTTATAATTAGTGTTATATTCTGTGGGTGATGCACCGTTAATAGTGGTAATTGTTCTGCTTATGGACAGACTTCTGAACAAGAGACACAGAGAGGAGTAAAAAAACATACACTCTTCCAGGTGTGCTCGTATCCGTCCACGTTAAAGACAGGCAGCACGAAGACATCCATCTCATTCAGCAGGCTGGTCATCTGAGAGTCAGTCCCGTAAGTGGTCACGGCCTAAACACGAGGGAAGGATACAGCATCACGGATTACTTCTAACCATGTGACATTATGAGGAACTAAAACTAAATATTATACACATTCATACAAGTCTGTAATTTAAAAAAAAAAAAAAAAAAAAATATATATATATATATATATATATATATATATATATATATATATATATATATATATATATATATATATCAATCATGGCTTACAACTCGGTGAATATTTAGTGTCTACAAACAGACTCATTAATTAAAATCAATAATTAATGCTAAATGCTATAAATAAATCGATTCTTTATGAATTAATGCAGGGTGAAGATGAAGGATGAAGGTTTCAAGGTTATTATAAATGATTATAATAATTGCAGTGTGAGTGAGTGAGTGAGTGAGTGAGTGAGTGTGAGTGAGTGAGTGAGTGAGTGAGAGAGTGAGTGAGTGAGTGAGTGTGAGTAAGCGAGCGAGTGAGTGAGTGAGTGAGTGAGTGTGAGTGAGTGAGTGAGTGAGTGTGAGTGAGTGTGAGTAAGTGAGTGAGTGAGAGAGTGAGTGAGCTAGCAAGTGAGTGCGTGAGAGAGTGAGTGAGTGAGTAAGCGAGCGAGCGAGTGAGTGAGTGAGTGAGTGAGTGAGTGAGTGAATTTGGCTTTACCTCCTGGATGAACCACTGACAGAAAGCGGGGCTGATCCACTCACGAGCGTGGATTCCACAGTCCAGGAAGATGGCGGGCTTGGTGGAGCCAGTGTTCTTTCCGATCTGTGAAAAAATAAAAAGTAAATTCATCAGCAAATTTTCCTCTAAATTTAAAATGGAGCAATGGCATTTAATTGCAGTCACTAAGCCTCAAGTCAGCGATATGGCAGCACTGATCACTTTAACATTAAATTGCGTTTAACATATTTCTTTTGAATAAAATATGAAGATGATCAGAAATACTATCAAATCTTTTTTTACAAGAGTGACCTGGCCAAGAAGGCAGCAAAACACAATGACAACATAACACAATGTTAAAAAAAAAAAGTCAGACCAAAACCACTGAATGGAAAAAAGAGTGGAAATAAGTGAAAGGAATTAGAAAAAGTACATACTAATACCATCAAGTATCGCTGAAGCAACTTCCAATATGGCTAGACATGAAGTTATTTATAAATTCAACTCTTTCTGTAAGTTGTTCCATGTTGTTTGGATGAGATCTGGATGATGTACCAGGGAACAAACTATGGAATTCTAAATGATCTCATATCCATGTTTTGATCTCAAACCCAAAATATACTGTATTTGGCATGTAGCACAAATGGACAAATCATTTGTCCTTGCTGTTCCAATAGTTATAGAGGGTTTTGTACAGTATGTCACGCTCTCATATGAAACACAAGGCCCACCTTGAGCAGATGCATGTTGCGGCCCTCGTGCGTTTTCCCAAGCGTCGACCGGCTGATCAGAGCAGGGTTGCCCGAGGTGATGGAGCTGACCCAGGCCTCGATCTGTCCATCATATCACATCACGTCACATCACATCACATCAGACCAGTATGCCAGTAGAACACATATTCTACACAGACTGACTGAGAAACATTAGCTAGGTGTGTGGAGAAAAAAAATACACACATCTGTCCAGCTGTTGTACTTCATGTAGTTGTGGGCTTTGGTCTGCTGATGGTTGTCAAACTGCTGTCTCATAGCCGTATGCATGTCCTCAATCAGCACTCTGTAACACACACACACACACACACACACACACACACACACACACACACACACACACACACACACACACACACACACACACACACACACTCAACTCTATAACATGCTCATAATGTTTGTCATTACATTTACAGCATTTGGCAGTCACCGTTATCCAGAGAGACTAACGTCTTTATGTAATTTTATGCTACTGTGCAATTGAAGGTTAAGGGCCTTGTTATCCTTGCTAGATTGATAACCCAACACCTTAAGCGCTAGGCTACCACATCCTCATAATCCTTAGTGAGGTTTGTCTTCAGAAACAATCACTTGGATGTTAGACATATGAGGAACCTGTCATAATGTAATAAACAGTCTACAGTACATAACAGCATGGAGTATTCATAACTTTCAGGAAAATAGTAAAAACTTTTTCTTAAAAAGTAAGGAAAATTCAAATAAATATATTAGGGAAAACTATATGCAGAAGCAATTGTGAAAATAAATGACACATCTTTCTTTATATGAAATAATACAAAAAAAAAGTGCAGAATTTCTTAGCGTGTAGTCTACATTCAAATATTGTATTTAATGTAATAATGTAGAAGCGAATACTATACTATCTACTAAACACTAGCCAGAATCTAACATTGATGAAAGTCTTTGTTTCTAAATCGAAACTTTTTGATTCGTTCACATTGGAATGGACATTCAGGTCCATTCTGCTCCTTTTAACGGACTCACCGGTAGTCCATGCCGCTCTGTTGCAGCATGACGGAAAACATGTCAGCGTGAGAAGCAGGGATGTGGACATCGACTTCGGTGAACACTGTGACCAAGTCAGCACTGTCAGGGCTCCAAAAGTCCACCTGCAGAGGTCATAACAGACACCACACTGTAGTAACTTTCCAGGTCACATCTCTTTAAATAAGATCTTGCTAATCATGCTTAACATGCTCACCTAAATATTTACACACTTTCTTTAATGATATATACGTCACTATTTACTTTAAAGATACATTTTTGCAAAAAAAAAACAAAACATTTTTTTAGAACTTTTCGATTAATATATTGCCTCTAGTAGCCTAAGAAACAACAGATATACTTGTGAAATACTACAAATTATTAACTTCATCAGCTGGGATGTGTGAAGAAAAGAATTCCATTGAGCTGTAATGTATGTGTGGTAATAATAAAGACTTCTTCTTAAAGCTCAGAGTGTCTACTTTCATATGAGCTTCATATTAACCGCCACTGTGGACTAAGACATGACAAAGATATTCAGTGCTCACCGTGGACACTAGCTAATGTTCAATGCAAATTAAAAACATTTTATTCCCTGCATATTATTCACACATATAGTGACACTTGGTTTGTATTGGTTTGTAATTGGGGATCTGTTGAATATCTGGAGTCATAAATATGATTAAAAAATGCAAATTATTAGTTGTGATAGATTATTAAATATCCTCATTATGCAAATTAGCGGTTTGAGAATGAGTCAGTTATTACCTGAGCTTCTATGTTGTGTCTGGTGACTCCTACAGATTTCTACTTAATTAACACTGTGGTATGATTTCTGTACTGTAGTATTCAAACATATTTAATTATTGATCTTATTATTATATCTGATGTATTGATATTACGGCTTTGATCGCCTTGGACCTAATGGGGTGCAACCATTGAGAATTTGCATATCAAGGTCTTAACAAAGCATAAATCTGAACATTTATTCAATTATCACATTAACAATTACATTTTATTACACAAGAGGTTAATCGTTTGATTGAAATGGTCTAATATGAGTGGTTATAAATACAATCTAATTGAAAAGAAACAAGACTTCGGTTAGCCCTGATAGGTTTTTTTAAAATAAACTTTTACCTAAAGGTCTAATACGGATATTACGGTTATTATTTCACGTCATCTAATCATCTGTAAAATGAGTTAATATTGAAGTGTATTATTAAAAACTAATATGGCAATTATTAATTATTGATTTTTAAATAACTGCGAAGTCTACAATGAAGCAATACAACACAGTGTGATTAATAAAGAGTAATACATTGTGAATAAACTCTTCAAAAGGGTCTAATCTGAGTAATATAATATAAATATGCAAATAGTAAGATCAAATTAACCCGTAATACGAGCTCCTTAAAATACAATGTCATGAATTCATATTTCACAAGGATGATTAATGGAATAATATAATTTCATTGGCCCTAGATCAGAACCTTGGTTTCGATATCCACTATTTTCTTGTCATAAAAAGGTTAGTAGTGACACATAAACGTACCTTCATATTGCTGGCCAGGTCCTTGATGAACGATACGTGCGTATCGCTCACAGGCCACAGACGGAAAACTTTATCCCTGTAAAAATAAAGGAAAAAGAAAAAGGCAAGAGATGTCATGTTTTCACCGCCCTTGTTTTATTCCGATAACATAGAATAAAAAAAAAAAATTACCCAATGTAGCGGGTCGGCTCACAGAGAGCCAATGCTACCAATCCCAAAAGTAGAAGAGCCTTCATCGTCACGGCTGGTCGACTGTCAATCCCGTCACATCACCTGCTTTTATAATCCCGGATCATCACGGACGTGCCAATCCCTGACCACCTTTTCACCAACGTATCAGGCCGACAGTTTATACAAGAGTCTTCACTCAATGATTAACACGTGAAGGAGTGTATTTATGGATGCTCTAAAAAAGACGTGGGGTTAAATCCAAGGACACGTGTTTGATAGTGAGAGTAGATGCATGTTTTTAGCTGTTGGTTTAAAAAGGATTGAAAAGGACAAATTAGAAATGGAGTTTGGAGAATTGGAAAATACAAATTCAAATAAATATATTAGGGAAAACTGCTCTAAAAAAGATGTGGGGTTAAATCCAAGGACAAGTGTTTGATAGTGAGAGTAGATGCATGTTTTTAGCTGTTGGTTTAAAAAGGATTGAAAAAGACAAATTAGAATGGAGTTTAGGAGAATCAGAGCAACAGGAGAAGAATGTTCACAAAACATCAATGAAATTTTATTTATTCTTTTAATATAAAAAGTGGTACGGTAGCACATATATCTCACAGAGGTATTTATCACGTCTCTCAGCAAACCATAGTGTTTAATGTGTATTTTTTAAGGAAGAAACTTTCAGAGACAACAACAATTTGAGATTCATAATTATCAGGAAACACAACAATTTTTATAGATACATGATTAAATGTATGGCAGTTTAGAAAATAAACATACTTTGACTTCTCAGACTGTTGAAATGTGGAAAATATTCCATTACTGATAAATAACTAATTGTAAAAAAATATTTTGATCATTCTTTTAATATCATGTTGTGTAAAGAACCAAAGAAAAGAATCTAGTGTATATAATGCTGCTTTAAAATAAATTGGGATTTATATAAAGTGCAGATCTGAATGATCATAAATACAAGTTTCCCACTAGAAAGATGCACATAAATGATCCCATAAGTTGTAATTGCGACAATATAATACCCTAATTATAATACCCAAATTTCAGAGATGAACTTTCTATTTTGTTCATATTTATTTATTTAGATCAGCAACCTTTCTGCACACTTTTACATCAATGACAAATAGCTGGTATTTGAGCGTAATTGTGTTATCATCATCGGTAACAGCATTAGATGCTGAAGCTAATTGAGTATTATGTGTTATTACTTGCATGATCCTGTCGTCATGTGTGTTTCCTGAACAGGGCGTACTCGTACTCGTACTTGCTTCAGAAGCGGGAAGAGGATCGTTTCGATAGCAAATGAGGTTCACATAACATACATGAGACTTTCTTCATTTTTACTTGCTAGAACTTTACATATGGTAGAGATCCATGCAAAAGACTAAAACAGTTCAGAAAATGATTGTTCAAAATGTCCACATTTCAGCATATATATAACTTTCCCAGCCTGCCACACAGACACAACACACAGATACAGCACACAGATACAACACACAGATACAACACACAGATACAACACACAGATACAACACACAGATACAACACACAGATAAAACAAAAGTTGCATGACCAAATACACACATTTGTCATCGCAATAATCCATTCATTGATAACGTTTTTATGATATATAAAAACATAACATGTTACTAAGACAACTTATTTTAAATACCAATACAAATACCAAAACCAATATTAAACTATGTACACATTTGACAAATATGAAACATGTACAAAGACAATCAGTTTCTATTTACAGCTACATACAGACTCTAACTCATGACAATTTTACTAGTAAGAGAAAGACAATAGGTGAGCAGTCTTAAATACACGGTCAAGATGAATATATTCAGTTAATCTATCTAAAGCTGAGAATATTTCAGTGTTTTATATGTGTTGAGTATCATACCAACTTCTTATGACCTGAAATTATTATTTTTTTGTATCTAAATTGTGTGTGGTCCACATTTATTCATTCATTCATTCATTTTCTACCGCTTATCCAAACTTTTTGGGTCACAGGGAGCCTGTGCCTATCTTTGGGCATCATTGGGCATCAAGGCAGGATACACCCTGGATGGAGTGCCAACCCATCACAGGGCCCACACACACTCTCTCATTCACACACTACGGACAATTTTCCAGAGATGCCAATCAACCAACCATGCATGTCTTTGGACCGGGGGAGGAAACCGGAGCACCCGGAGGAAACCCCCGAGGCACGGGGAGAACATGCAAACTCCGCACACACAAGGCGGAGGCGGGAATCGAACCCCCAACCTTGGGGGTGTGAGGTGAACGTGCTAACCACTAAGCCACCGTACCCCCTGTGTGGTCCACAAATTCCTCTATATACAAGATTAACTGAGATTGTCAATGAGAATGGAATGATTTTTAATCATGAGATCTCCTGTAGATCCCTGATGCATCTATGTCTAAATGTATGCTTAATTATTTTCTTCAGATGTTGAGAACAATGTTAAAAAAAATACCGCAATTAAAATTAATCTTCCACGTGTCATTTCTCTGAATCTGGTCTAAGCGCTTAACCCTGGCATCACATCTTTATTCTGAACCATGCACTAGCTTTAGGTTACATCTGCACTGTCCTGTTTGATAAGCTGTACTGTTTCGTTTACTTGCACAAAAGAGTAGTTGAGTGGAAAAAGTTGAGTGGAATTTTGTAATTATTCATTCAACCTGATTAAAGCAAGTGATGATTATAAATGATTAAAGATGATCACTACTGTGACCACAAATTATCCTTTACTTTGAAGGTTGTCATCTGAATAGTTCACAATTTCTGACCTGATTCTTTTTCACTTACTGTACGTGGTTTATGGTATTCATTGACATGGCGATTAAACCTGTTCAATGAAAATTTGATGCTTAAGAAGTCAGTACGTCATTTTGAGTTGTGTTAAAAATTAAATTAACTAATTTTGTCAATTTTGGACAAGTTGGTAGGAGTTAAGCTAGCTAGAGAAACATAACTGCAGCGCAGTGATAGCTCAGTGGTGAACCTTAGTTGGTAGACTAATCAGAAAGTTGTCAAATCCCAGGTTCACCAAACTGCCTCTTGTCGGCCCTTGAGCAAGGCCCTTAACTCTCAGCTACTCAGTTGTATAAGAAATACTAATATTAGAAATTTGGTTGTCTTTGCTTGAGTAATGGATGGAGGCTGAAGATTTATGGACCAATAGAGGTCAAAAAAACACTCACAATGCAATAATATAATACATACAAGCTACCCATACAAGCTATCCATTTGCCCCACCCCCACTTCTTACACTTTTTATACATATAAATCATACAAATATGATTGTACCCATATACATACTTAAATATTTTAAATAGTTTGTCTGAAAAGCGCTCTCTGACTAAACATTATGAGAACCTTTGCACTGGTTGATTGCATGCTTACATAACTACAACCTGAAGTAGTGTTTACATTGATTTTCCCATCAGACTAGCCAAGTTTGATTAGTAATACCACTAATAGACTGGTATTTCACAATATGTACATAACCTTGCATTAATAATAGACAAGGATTTACTGGAATACAGGACAGAGTTTCGATGAACATGTTACAGAGAGCAAGAAGGTTCATTTAGGACATTTTAGGTTCTTAAAAAGTTTATCTTTATCTTGTCTATCTTAGTTGTTATGAAAATGGTGCTGTTATGAACACAAGTCAAGAAATGTGTAAGATATTATGAGTATGGACTGGAGGGAGCTGGATGTGACCTTTGTGGAAGTGGGTTAGGAGCTCAAGTGAGCTTAAAACAAATCAATTATTTTGTGCTGTAAGCAGAATAAACTTGTGTCTGTAATTCAACTGTACTGCTTTCTTCTTGCAGTCAACTACGACTACATACAACGTTTAAAGCGGTGGCAAAAACAAACAAACAAAAAAAACGTTTTTAAAGTCTTGTATTTCTTAGTTGTGATGTGACTTATGTAATGTAAACAAAGTTGCAAAATATCATAAAATAATCCCAATAGACAAGCAGCACTGAAACATATAGTTTCTGTAAAATGTTTTTTTTTGCCACTGGCATTGAAGTTCAGAACAACTAAAGCAATGCCCTAATTTACACCCAGTTTGGCAAAATAAAATAAATCTCACACTAAACTGGCCCCTACTAACTGCCTGTAGTGTAGTATATGAAGGAAAGGCACTTGCCAGTGTGCCTGGTGTGTATTTAGAATCCCAGTTCATATATAACTTGAGGTTTTTGATGCAGAAAAAGAACCTCTAATATCACACACAAGTAACTCAGCACATCTGGCCTTCAGTGTAATACTATTAACATTCAATCAAAACTTCCATCCATTCTCCAAGGGATGTGCCTGGATATGTTTCATTTTCAGATTGAAAGGGAATGGAAAACCCTACACTTCATTTGAAACTGTTATGGTAAAATATGCATTAATAGTTTGAAAAACTTTAAACTTAAAGGCAAATAATTAAGCAAGAAAGATGACCTTCCCACTGTGCTAAGTCTTTGGGTCTTCCACGGTGTTAGTGTTATACTCAGAGTCTTTCTTAGACAGACGCAGCACTTGAGAAGCTCTGGTGGACAGAGCAGTCATCTTGGTGCTGATACTGGAATTTCTCGTAACAGGTCTTGACTCACAGTGCAGCAACCTCAGGAGGTTCTTGCGAAAGTTGTGACCTACGAAGCCATAGAGAATAGGGTTGACGCAACTGTTAATGTAAGCCAGGCATATGCTGAAGGGCATGGCTGTGTCGATGACATCCAGAACGTGGCAGTCTTTCAGCACTCCTAGCATTGCCAGAAGCTCCATGAAGTGGAAGACCTGGTGAGGAGCCCAGCAGACGAAGAAGGCCAGGACAGCAGCAGCTAGCATACGCAAAGTCTCGTCTTCCCGAGAGCGTGAGCTCTTCCTCAGCAAACCTTTGGCTTTCAACAGGGCACAACCCATCAGGCAGTCACAGGTGATGATGATAAGGAAAGGTACAAGGAACCCCAGTACACTCTTCAAAATGCTGAGAGACACCAGAAGGTGGATCTGCTTGTTACTCAAGATTCCACAAAGTGTAGAGGGGTGATCTTTGACCTTGTAGATGTCCCTGCTTAGTGCAGTAGGCATGCTCAGAACGAAGGCAAAAACCCACACTAAAACACAGATAATTCGGGCATAGAGAAGCGTACGCCGCCGCCGTGAGCCCATGGGGTGAACGATGGCCAAGTAGCGATCCACACTGAGTGCAGTCAGGAAAAATATACTAGTGTAGAGGTTGAAGATAGCCAGACCTGCACTGGCCTTGCACAGAAGACTTCCAAATGGCCAGTGGTAGCCCAAGGCAGTGAATGTTGCCCACATGGGCAGAGTGACAAGGAAGGTGAGATCCGATACAGCCAGATTGAGCAAGAACACATTGGCGACTGTCTTCAGCTTCATGTAGCGATAGATAACAGCAACCACCATGCTGTTACCCACCATCCCAATTATGAAGTTGCAAGCGTAGACAAAGGGTACAAAGGTGAAGATGAAATTGTGGCTGCCGGTCATGTTGCACTTCAGTGGCAAAGCCTCGTTCGATTCCGCTGTTAGGTTCTCCATTTCTCTGTTTATGGTCTTTACACTGTAAAAGGTCGTAAGAGCTTACATTTGCAAACTTGGTGCTACGTCCACAGGGTGCATCTGGTTGATCACTTCTCTAGCACAGTTTTCCGAGGCCTCACCATCGCCTATAAAAGAGAACAACAAAAATGTCAATCATCATCCAGGAGAAAGGAGAGCTATCATTACCACAGTCATGGGTTGTAAAAACTGGCCCCAAAAGCCAAGTAAGAAACCCTCCTAGGCTGTGTATTCTCATTAAAACCACTACAACTAGTGTTTAGATCATTTTTTTTGCGAAATAAGACACCATGAACAGCTCATGCTTTATGATATTTATGGTGAGAACACGCTTTGAAACCATGATGTACGGGCTTTCAAAAACCTGTGGTTGGCCTTTCACAGGTTCCACCATCCAAGTAGTAAAATGCAACAGTAAACATGTACAGTGTTTATGGAAAGGGCTGTTCGTGTGGATGCAGCTGCCGGAAAAAAGACGCTGGGGTTATGAGCCGCTCTAATGAAGTACAGCATGTTACAAGCATGCTTGGAAAAGTGCGCCATGAAACATTTTTAGGTTCAAGTGACGGGGAGAGAGAGGGAGAGAGAGAGAGATGCACAGAGAGATGTTTGTCACATTTCAGACTCTGTGGAGGCTGGGACTCAGCGTGTGAGCATCTAATCAGCACACACCTAAACAAACAGGTCACCAGGGGTCCGGTCTGTGGAAACTTGTGAGAAAATCCAACATGTTTACCGCGGAGAGTCAGCCTGCAGCTCTGCTTTAAAGACGTCTCATTAAAGGATGTAAAATAAAATGTGGAAAAACGAGTAGCGATATATGTCACTTAAGGTTTAATGGGACTAAGCATGGTGCTTATGGTAGCCTTGCCCTTTTCTCAATGATTGTAATTTAGCTTTTAATCAGATCACTCAGATCAGCAGACATTGGGCTAGTGCACTTTAAAATCAAGCTTTAGAAGTTTTTGGCTTTTATATACATTTCTTTAACTCTAGCATGTCCTTTTGAACACCAGACACTTTAGATGTAAATCATATGCTATGGCCTTCCAGTGCTTTCCAACATCATCACAACACCAAACGACGGAAAATGATTTGATTTTTTTTTTTAAATCACCTAAGAACACTTTACATGAGGCACAATAATGCTTGTGGTTTGACTTACATATTTTGTGTTGTGCATTGTTTACACAATTTGTCACCTGTCTTTATAATTTATATTATTCATTTTTATTTTAATGAAATTCTGCAATCTTTTTTCTTTATTATTATTATTATTATTATTATTATTATTATTATTATTATTATTATTATTGCTTATACTCTACAGCTTACAGTAAAATTCACTTTGTCTCTCTAATGGTTTTATACGATGTGTAATATAGACATTTTATAGACATGTACAACATATACACCTCAGTATACATTTCACTAATCACGGCAATACACTTGTGTGCAATCTTTTAGAAGTTGTATAACTTTCATGAGAGTTCTCTGTTTACTTATTCTAAATGTATCTTCTTTAACTTTAGGGTTATGTCTAAATGTCCTTACTGCTGTCAGAGACCATGTTTCACAGTATTGTAGGGTATATAATTGTGATAAAATACAGGTATCTTACCTCAATTTAATAAGATTAACAATAAAATTACAACAGGAACCACTACTTCTTCAAATACTGCTACTTCTAAAACTACTAATCCTATCAATGTACTACTACTAATTACTATAATGCCAATGCTACTACTTCTAATAGAATCAAATCATTTATTATGTCACATATACAGTACATTACAGCACAGTGAAATTGTTTCTTCACATATCCCAACTTTGGAGGATGCAGCCAGAGCACCATGATACAGCGCCCCTGGAGCAGTGAGGGTTAAGGGCCTTGCTTAAGAGCCCAACAGTGGCAGCTCAGCAGTGCTGGGGCTTGAACCCTAATATGCCAATCAACAACTCAGAGCTTTAACCAATTGAGTCATCACTGCCACATACTATTACTACTGCTAAAACAGATTAGTGCTGTTTCTAATACTACATTTACTGCTAATATTACAAATCAATGCTACTACATCTACTATTATAGTACCCATTTTTTTTTATAAAAGCAACCACAACCAAATACACCATCTTCAGCATCACTACTACTACTACTACTACTACTACTACTACTACTACTACTACTACTACTACTACTACTGCTACTACTAATAATAAATCTTTCTTTTTCTGTTTAATTTTTTCTCTCAGATGTATTTTCATATTTCTGCACTAATCTGTCTATTTGTTTGACTGATTTAATATGATGGTATGTGTTTTCTTATCTAATCTAATCTAATCTAATCTAATCTAATCTAATCTAATCTAATCTAATCTAATATACCAATAAAGATTCAGATGTACAGCCTGCATACACTGTGTTACAGCTAAAGACCACAAGAGAGCAGACTTGAGCAGCTGTGTGAACCTGACACATCAACCTTACCCTCACTGAATACTGGAACAAACGCCTCAATATTAAAAAGCACAGTTTTATTATTAATAATAATATGAATATTGACATTAAAAACATTTTTTTTTTACTCTCCACCCTACATACCAACGTCAGTCCATATCCATTTTAGCTACACATCAAGCTGCTGTAACTGATCACATTTCAGGACGTGATCCATTTTAATTGCAATAATAATACGTCATATTTTAAGCAGTATAATATTTTCATTAGAGCGGTCTTGTGTGTGTGTGTGTGTGTGTGTGTGTGTGTGTGTGTGTGTGTGTGTGCTTCACACGAGCTGGAGCTTTGCTCTGGTTTCACAGCGAAGGCCTCCCGGTGTAACAGAAACAGCTTTATTAGTTACAGATGTGGTGTTTGTTGCAGGAGAGGAACATCGGGGTGCCAAAAACAACAGAGCGATGAAATAACACCCCGAGTTTCCTGCACATGTCCTACACGCACTACAGCGTCCCTGCAGATGGAACAGACCTGTTCGTACTCCTTAATGCAAAAAAACCCCACAAAGTTCTATACAGCAAGTGGACACAGCACATGACAGAGACATGCCCTGACCTCTGGAGTTATTATTATTTCAACATATTTCTATGCCAAAATATACTATATTTTCTTTTACATTTACTGTGTGCAATTTTATTTTACTTATTTTTATTAAACACAGACTTTTTAAAAGATTTCTCTTACCTTCTATCTATCTATCTATCTATCTATCTATCTATCTATCTATCTATCTATCTATCTATCTATCTATCTATCTATCTATCTATCTATCTATCTATCTATCATTGATGGTTATTTTTTATTTGTCCATTAGAAGAAGAAAAAGAAGAATATAAAAATATATACATATGAAAAAGAAGAAGAAACTAAAAACTAGAAACTAAAAAAGAAGCCAAAATATAATAATAATAATAATAATAATAATAATAATAATAATAATAATTAACAAAAGAAGAAGAAGAAGAAGAAGAAGAAGAAGAAGAAGGAGAAGAAGAAGATGTTGAAGAAGAGGAACAAAATTGAACATATTGAACATGATTTTAATTAAAATTGTACTACTATTTAAATATTAATTAATTAATATTGGTGCTACTAATAATTAAAATCGGTAGTAGCACCAACTGGACAAGTAGTAAGTGTGGAGGTTATTTGTCATATCAAACCATTTATTAATCATTTTGTGTCATTCTGGATAAGACCATGCACATCAGGAGAGAAATATTTCATGATAGAACAAAAAACAGTATTTATTTGCGACCATGTTTCCGTTTAATGGACTCAAATTTTATCTGTTAACTTGTCAAGCATCTGTTTATGTATACGTACATGATGGTTGAGATTATAAGCAACAACAACAACAAAAAAGAGAAAAAGAGAGTGTGAGAAAGTCTCATGGAGTAATTGCACGTTTAGTTATTTCCACAGCATATTTTCAGAAGAAGAAGTCTGTCAGTGGGTTGTGATTTAGGCACATAGGGTCATGGTGGGTCAGGAGGCCTGGGGCCAACACAGTCACAGAAATGAAACACAGGACCTGCTCTTTCGACATGACTCTGTGTTCTAGCTCAGTCTAGATCTGACTTCTTAAAAATGATCTAACCAACAGTATAATAGTTGAGCTCAATTCATGATAGAGGTGCAAATGACACATTTGGCCTTTTCGGACGTGAAATATAATCTTTTGTGTAACTGTAAACAGAATCCTGGGATATTGTAGTTAGAGTTTTCACACTGCTGATACGTTTCCCAGGATTAACCCTGAATCCTGTCTATACATATGTTTCACACGGTACATTACTAAACAATGGATTAACCTTATTCTTATTTGCTTTTTTTGAACATCAACAACCTTCACTGGATATTTGTTGTAATATTTAAAACACAAAAAGTAAATTTTCAATATCTTTAATATTCAACACAAAAATTTTACACTATTTCTAAGCCCCTATTCAAATGTAAGCAAATAAGTGATATTAACTGCATTGTACAAAGTTCCCTCATGTCCAGCCTCTTTTACTGAAGCATGTGATCAGACGACACTCCGATGGGTTTGATCTGAAATGGATCGTAAGGTTTTACACAAACTCGTAGAGTCCATGTGAGCTCGAGTGCCCGGTGAACCTGAAAATTGAGAAACTCAGACGTCCATGTAAATATTTCAAAGATTTGACTTTTGAATTTGAGATTTTCTGACACGTCAGAAGTAATCAACAATAATCATGAAAGTAGTATCAAATAAAAAATAGTATATGATACACAAAAATAATAAAAAACATTTAACAATAAAATAATCATTTTGTATTTGCTAAATTTTGTTGATATTTGTTCATGTGTTTAATGATATAGTAGTGAAATATCTTGGCAATAGTTTATTAGAAATAAAAACAAATTGGATACGAAATTAGAAACAAGTGCAAAATTAAAGCATTTTAAGTCTCAGAATATTGGACTCCATTCTACTTTCCATGTAATATGGTTAATTTCTTAATATTGTTAATTTTTTCATAGCAGAATACTAAGGTACAATTGTGATTTATATGAACAATTAAATGCTACCAGTGATTACAGATTTTGGAACAAATCTGTTGTGAACAGGAAACTATTTTTTCTGAGAACTGAGCCAAAGCTATAAAGAGAAGTAAGAGTAGTGGAGAAATGTATACCAACGTTGGACATAAAGTGTATGTATTGCAGCTATACAACGCCCTTGTTGCACTGTTACGTCACAGACTCGACTCCGCTAGTTGGATGGAATTAGCATTAGCATGAGAGGATGAGAATGTTAACAAAATGAAATAAAGCTCTGCTGCATCACTTTTTTTACTTAAAGATGATGTGAGGGTTAAAAACCATATCACAAATGTTACTAGGTAGTCAAACAGCATTGTGGGTAATCAAACTACAGTGAAAATAGAGGACCAGACCTAGAGGAAGCTCATGGTTAAAGGAGTCAATTGTCAAGGAGGCAGCTAGGGTTAGGATTTGGGTTACTGGAATGCTTTGGATATTTTTTGCATTGTGTTAATGTGTGCGTTTTTTTTAACATGTGTGCGTCTGCACACGTATAAGAAATTTCCAGTCATGTCCACATGTGCCGAATGTTTTCCACATTCTTAATAAAGCAAATTATGTCTGAACAAACGCATACTGTATATCTAAAATGAATCCGATCCAAGCTTCGATGAAAGAACACAAACTTATTCAACTCAGTCAAATCTTTCAATCTAAAAACATGTCTCCAAACTTCAGCATTTTTTAAAAGTCCTCATGAGATCCATAAAACTCTAACGTCTGGATTCTTGCTGCACGACACCCAGGAGGACGATGATGAAATCTCAGCCGAGAAGGTGCGTTTGGTCCAGCTTTAAACAGTGACCAAACTATCTGTGCTACTCTTAAAAGCAGCGGTTGTTAACGCCATCTGGCAAAAAGAGGCGCCAGGCACTCGAAAGTGCTCCGTGATCAAGTTAATGAGTCATTTAATCCAACGTCTCCTGCTGAGCTTAGGGCCGGGCTGGAAATGCACCGCATCAGCACAACTGTGGCCACTATAAAAACAATTATCCACTTCTGCGTCGCACTGTGACGGCAGACACGCTCCTCCGCCTGAGCTCTGCTCAAAACGCATGTATACTTAAGAGCAGATGCCACGCCGACCACTCAGCGAGCAAGACGATGTAAATTTACATGAAGAAGTTACACGAGCTAGCTGATATCGCTTAAAGGAAAACCTCAATTCAGATCATGTTCAATATGTTTATAGGTCTATTTCTAAATGAATTCTGGTGCTAATATGTTTCTTTGATAGGATTTCTGTGAAAAATTAGCAGATGTTTGGCTAGTTTAGCTCCTATGTATCTAACCAGTCTTCTAACACACTAAAATTCCTTCTGCTCTTTGAGATCACAAAACTCAGAACTTTCTAATCTCTTTACCCAAACATATATAATACATACTACAACCGTGTGCTTCAGTAGATCTGATCAAATCCACATTATCATGTAGTGCTGGTTAATATTACGAACAGCAGCTATGCTAATTTCTTTCCACTGCTTCTCTTTTTCTACCAATTACAAGGCATAAAGAGATTGTATCAGCTACAGTTGTGTTCTGTGTCATAAAGATTTCAGACCTTTATTGAGATGAGGCCAAACCTGTGAGGACCCTAAGGCATGTAAAGCTACCAGCTCCGGTTACATTCTGTGTCATGAATTTTTTCAGACATTTAAAGAGGAGATGCCAAAACCATGTGGTCTTTGAGGACAACAACCTCCTTGTCAATACAACATTGCTTGACTGTATATTATATCACAGCCTCCAGTGTCACCCAAATGAGTATGAGGTTCACTTTTGGTGAAACTCAAGGTTTCTTCCTCTTCCATCTAATGCCCCTTTTCCACCAAGGCAGTTTGAGTGCTGGTTCAGAGCTGGTTCAGAGTTCTTTTTTTGACACCCAAAGCACCGGCTCTAAACCAGATAAAGTGGTTTTTAAGCAGCACCAAAACATTGCTGGTCTAGACTTAGCTGTGCTAACATTCCTGAATAACATTGTATACAGTGATGAAAGACTTGGACCTGTAATGGCTCTCTAGCCCATGGAAAGGCAAACTGGTTCTTAGAATGCTCGCCAGTGGAACCAAATTCGAACCAGCACCAGCACTAGCTCTGAACAATCACCTGGTTCTTTCTGGTGGAAAGGGGGCATAAAGGAGTTTTTCCTCACCACAGTCGCCTCAGTGACCTCAGGCTTATTCTTTGGTGACAAATACAAACACATTTAATTTTAAGTCTAATGTTAATCTTGAATCTTTGTATAATATTCATATTTGTATTAAATATAATTTTTTTCTTATGTTTTGTAAAGCTGCTTTGAGACAATGTCCAGTGTTAAAAGCACAATACAAATGCAGTTGAATTGAATATCTGACAAGAACATAACAACAAAATGTCATTAAACTTAAACAAGACATGATACTAACTAACAACGAGAGCACTTGAAAACAACATAACTGTCAGGACACAGCCTGGACTTTTGGCCATGTGCATTTGTGTAGGTTTTGTGTCACGTGTCTGCCCCGCCTTTGTTTACTCCTCCCCGTGTAACCGTGCCACGTTGCCGATGGCAGGGTGGAATCATAGTCAGTGTATTCATCAGTGTAATGTCACTGCACCTTCTTCCTTTGTCCTGTTTAGTTTTCGTCAATGTTACTGTTTTATGTGTTATTATTATTTATTAAACCTTATTTATTTGAAAGTATTCCTTCTCCTGGTGTGACAAAATGATTCCGCCCCAAACTCGGACCCAGCAGGATAGCTTCCAGCCTGGACCAACTTAGTGGAAGTATATTTTTTCTCTCCTCCTCCTGGACTATTCCTCCAGTCCTGTAGTCCTTCAGTCCTCCTGGACTTTTTTCTTTTGTCAGTGACATCGCTCCATGTTTTATCTGGTGAGGGACGGTGCTCCACTTCCAGTTCTGTCCAAGGAGGAGGTCGCCTCACTTCTGTTCTGTGGAGGATGTCACCATCCCAGTTTTTTCCTGGTTTTTTGGTGCCCTGCGGCATTGCCCCACACCTATTCCGGTTCTGTCCAAGGAGGCCGTTGCCTTAGTTCATCAGCAGGTGGTGTTTCCCACCCTCCCTCCCTCCTATTGTGGTCGTCAAGACGTGGATCTGGCCGTGGTGTATCGGGGGTTGTGTTCGGCTCTTCAGCTCGGCTGTGGAGGTTGCTTGGCCCTTCAATTTGGCTGTGGCTTTCGCTCAGCCCTTCAGTTCGGCTGTGTACATCGCTCTGCCCTCTCTGGCTGCACCACCGCCTTAGTCCCCCCAACCTGCCTTGCCGTGTGCCTTGCTCCCCCCACCTGCCTCGCCGTGTGCCTTGCTCCCCTCAATTGCCTCGCCGTGTGCCTTGCTTCCCCCACCTGCCTTGCCGTGTGCCTTGCTCCCCCCATCTGAATCAAAGTGTTCCTTGCTCCCCCATCTGCCCCCCCCCTCCTGGACCTTGTTGGGAGTGTCATTAAGATGGGATTGGTGCTTCAGGAACCGAGCCTTGAGGGTGGGTACTGTCAGGAGTCAGCCCGAACTTTTGGCCATGTTCATTTGTGTATGTTTTGTGTCATGTGTCTGCCCCGCCTTTGTTTACTCCTCCCCGTCTCTACGCAAGTGTTCCCTATTGATAATTATGTCTGTGTAACCTTGCCGCGTTGCCGATGGCAGGGCGGAATCATCCATCAGTGTAACGTCACTGCACCTTCTTTCTTTGCCCTGTTTAGTTTTCATCATTGTTCCTGTTTTATGTCTTATTATTATTTATTAAACCTTATTTATTTGAAAGTCTTTCTTCTCCCGGTGTGACAAAATGATTCCGCCCCAAACTCGGACCCAGCAGGATAGCTTCCGGCCTGGACCAACTTATTGGAAGTATATTTTTTTCTCTCCTCCTCCTGGACTGTTCCTCCAGTCTTGTAGTCCTTCAGTCCTCCTGGACTTTATTCTTTTGACGGTGACATCGCTCCGCATTTTATCCGGTGAAGGACAGTGCTCTGTACTGTACATGTAAACAAAGATATTTCATATGTACATGCAAATGTCTAAAATTTCTGAATTGTAAAGTCAGGTTTTTTTTTTTAAGATTACAGAAAATTGCCAGAAGTTTCTTTGCCAATTTTAATGACAAAATAACATGTACAAGTTAAAGAAGTGAAGAAGAGTCGGCTTTAATCATTGAACCATGTGTGATTAGTTATAGTGCAAATTGTAGATAATTGTACTTCCTGTTTTACTGTGAGTGGATCAACTGATCCTCATATTTTGATTCTGGCACGGGATTTACCCCGGATGCCCTTCCTGACACAACCCTCCCATTTTATCCAGGCTTGAGACCAGCATTGAGAGTTAACCCCTCTGTGGCTGAGTTGGTTCCGTATGCAGGAATCGAACCTGGGTTAAAGTGGTGAGAGCACAGAATCTTGCTGCTGGACCACCAAGCATAAAAAAAAAAAAAAAAAGTTGAATTGAGTTCTTTGGCTCAAAACGTAGAAACAGAGAAAAACTGTAACGAGAAGTTAAAGTTGTTGAGAGGTTATAGTTAACTTTAGACTTAAAGACCTAGATTTCAGTGCAGCTATACAGCACGTTATGGCACAGACTTGGCTCAGCTTGTTAGCAGCAGAATCAACATGAAAGTTGAAGCTGGTCTGAGGATTAAAGCGCTGCTGCATCACTTTCACCAGGTAGTCGAGCGAAATCGAGGATAATGTAGGAAAATGTTAACTACAAAGACAAATAAATCAATTTCAAGTCAATTTCATTATACGTAAATTAAATCTAGGATTATAACAAAATAATAAAAATTCACACTGAATCGTGCTTACCGTCAAAATCTCTAAGCAGCGTGCAAAGTGTAGAAACATGAGAGCTGGCTCTGGATGAACTAACAAGCACTCTGTTAGCAGTGTCTGCACTTTATCACTCCTCCACTTACTCACTCCCTCTTAAAGAGCCAAAAATGAAGCAGTGTCATGAACAAAAGGTCTAACAACAGAGCAATATGAGCTTCAAATCAATCCACAGACCCAGACACTATTCAGAGAGGCTTCACTGACTAAACTAAATAATAGTATGAAAAAACTAAGTTAGCATAAAACACCACCACAAAAATCATGCTAATGTCATGGATAACATTAAATAAATATCATTGAATGGATAAACAAAGCATTATCAAGTTTCATAGTTTTTTTTAACATAATATAATGCGATTCATACTTATTGACACTCTTTAATATTATTTAGTAAGCAAGAAATATTTGTAGTTTAACATTAAGTTTTACTGAATTGTCAAGATACTTATAGAGAAAAATCGATAATTTTATTATCCATTATTATCCACTATAATAAATGATACAGTACCTTTGCAAGTGAAAATATCATGAACATGGGCAAGTGTATTTTGATTATTTTGATTATTGTCTTTCAAATCTAGGATTGTTCAGCCGGTTTGAGAGGCTTTTTACTAATCTGTGCATTTGAATTGAGAGAGAAGTTAAAACAAAATAAAATATTTATATCTTAATATAATAATAAATAAGAAATTGATAAATAATAAATAAATAATAAATAATAATAAATAATTTTAAGATAATAAAAATGGTAAAGAAAAAGGCTTTAATAAAAACTATTTGTCTCAGTATCTTTTATTCTTTCGAGCGCTTCATCTTAAATATCTCATTATCGATTCTAGTTTGTAACAAGGATGAAAACAGGACACCTGAGTAGACTGTGATTGTGTGGAAAAGTTTATTATTTCATTTTATTTGAAAGACTTTGCTAAGTTTTTTTTTTGTTTGTTTGTTTTTTAATACTTTCCAATAGCCATTGTTCTGATTTGAAGGAGTTTTTAACAGAAAGCAGTGTTTATAGTGTTTGTTAGGAGGTGGAGTGGGAATGACGAAAGAGTTCATGGGTTTTAGAAGATTGCTGGTCATTCGATGCATTTTGTGTAGAAGTAATGATAAATGTTTAACAGTTTATGTTTCCAAAAAACATGAATCTTCTTTTATCTACAAGCTTCCCTTTACCTTAAGAAGGTATTTTTTCTCAGTAAAACTCACAAACAATGAATGGAGATTAATAGAATAATTTTAGCAACATGATGAAAGTATTTAGAGAACGATGTGTTATTAGGCATGACATCAGACTCCTGATTTGTTGGGTCTGTGTTCAGTATTGAATGTTTATGTCTCACTCCACAGTGGTGTTAATATGAAGCTCATATAAAAGTAGACACTCAGGACTTTAATAATTTGTAGTGTTTCATAAGTATTTCTGTTTTTTCCTAGAATACTAAGAGATATATTTTCATAGACAAGTTCTGGTTGTTTTTTCATTCAGACAAACGACCATTCCACCTCTTAGATGTTCCAAGTGCTTGTTCATAAACCTATAAAATATATATTAAATGTTCAAGCACTTTTAAAATTGTAAGTTTATCAACTGAGGGAAAAACACGTCTAAAACACACAATGACTCGTAGTGATAAACGTCTCAGTTTATTCTGATTATAAATGGATTATAAATGACAGAGGAGTCCATTTTGAAAGCCAGCATAGTGGTAAAAAGGTTTAAATGAGTTAGAATGTGTGTTATAATGTTATAGATAAATTATAGTTACTATATTCACTAGGCTGTATAATGCTAAAGGCCACCACATTACTGTGAAGTACACTAAGAGATCACAAAGCTAATAAAAATCATTTGTAATAAATCATCTGATCATCATCTGAACCTGAAACACAGTCTGTTTGACATGTTTATTGATCTGTGTATTTATAGTTTATCTATATTTTGAAAGTGTCCTTAACTAACCAATGAACACTGAGAGAGAGGTTTAATAACTATATTTCTATACTTTTTATACCACGATCTTTAGAAAAAAAGGAACAGATTTGCCATTATCATAAATAAAAATAATAAAACAAAAATAAAATAATAATGTTAATGATAGATAAGAAATTGGAAAAGAGAAAGAAAGGAAAGAGAGAGGGAGAGAAAGAGAGAGAGAGAGAGAGAGAGAGAGAGGGAGAGAGAGAGAGAGAGAGAGAGTCAAAAAAACAGACACAAATCCCATCTACCACTATTACAGTGACTAAAATTGTGTTTACAATTTATTTATTTATTTATTTACTTACTTACAAGCAATTAAATGAGCAATTAGCATACATTAGCAAAAGCTTGAGAAATACTCTGCACACCATTATGATGACAAAAGCAGATAAAACAGACAGATGGGGTCATATGGGTCAGGAAAGTGGTATAAAAATACATGACTTTAAAATACTCTCAAACACATTCCAGACCCTAACAAAAACGGCATCATAAAGAGTCCGGAACAGATGGAGATATGGAAGGAATTGTTCCCATGTGCATGCTGTTTTCTTTAAAAATTTAAACAATGGATATTATACCATGTCCATAAGAAGAAGCTTTTCCTAAAAAAAAAAAAAAAGCTACAAAAATTTGCACCTGAACTTCAGCAAGAGTCTTTGGAGCTTATAATAAGAACATTAAGTCAATTTACTCCAATACAGAGACATGGTGGTGAGGAAAAACTCCCTGAGATTATATGAGGAAGAAACCTCGAGAGTAACCAGACTCATCCTCATTTGGGTGACATTGGACAGGAAATAATGTAAATGTAAATAATGTCCTTTCTACAATGTTGGATCATTAGAGGAAGTGACTCGGTGCTCAATTCTATCTAGGACTTTTTTTGTGGAAAGCAATTACACTCCTTCAGAGAACAACTTTGTCTTAAATTTACATATCTGGGACAAATTTCCAAAGTCCCCCTCATAGGTACCATTTACACACACACACACACACACACACACACACACACACACACACACACACACACACACACACACACACACACACACACACACATTTCCAGCATTTAGCAGACACCTTTATACAGAGTTACTTACTGTACATTGTCATTTTTTTATACAACTGAGCAATAGAGGGTTAAGGGCCTTGCTCAGGGGCCCAACAGTGGCAGCTTGGTAGACCTGCGATCAAACTCTCTACCTTCCAATTGGTTGCACAACAACATAACCACTTGCCAGTAACACACACACACACACACACACACACACACACACACACACACACACACACACACACACACACACACACACACACACACACACACACACAGACAATCCTCTGGAAGAACATGTGGAAAATGTTTCTGTGAGGTGGAAGGAAACCATGAGGAACCAGAAGGAAACGAGAGAGAACATACACTTCAGAAACACCAGAACTAATTGTTTAAAAAAAATGTATAAAAAACTGTATATAACACCCATAGGTCCCCATTGGTTTAAACCAAAATGAATGAAGGGTCCCATTGATTGTTACATCATGATAAAACCACAGTAAAGCTTTATTCATTTTCAATGTGGTGAGATCACTAAAGCTTCACACATTACATTGTGTGCTTGACACATACAAACACACAAATGCACATGCACATGCACACACGAAAGTTGACATCAGATGTCTCAAACAACAGGTTTAAACTATATTACTGACTCAAGCCTGAACAAACATTATTTCCTGTTGTTTCTAAGACTCTCACACACAAAGACACACATACACACACACACACACACACACACACACACACACACACACACACACACACACACACACACACACACACACACACACACACACACACAAACACACACACACACACACACACACACACACACATACTAATGCCTGGAGAATTCACTTGAGAGAAATGAAACAACAGATTTAAACTGCTTTATTGGATCAGTCCTGTTACTCTGACTTCGTACATTTCATCCCTTCAGCCTGTCCCCCCCAAACACACATACACACACACACACACACACACACACACACACATTTTAAGAACTGACCTAGAATAATCAAACAAAACCGAAAGCCACTTACTTGCATTTAAACTAGAATATAATATATTTACATAAATCTTATATTTACTACCATATTACTATATACTATATTCTACTATATTTACATAAATCTTATTAAATATTAAGGTTATCATTGAATAATCTTAAATATTAAACCCTCTACATTTATGTTAAAAGCTATATGAAAATCATGTTCCTACTTCACCTACTTTTATTTCCTGTATACCGAAAAATATGCATATAGGCACACATAAGTGCAGCAATAAACCAGAACGCAATTCAGTGCAGATGATACAGGAAATCCTTTATGTATTGTCTGAAGTTAAAGGATGAAGTGATCTTACCTGGTGACGAGGAGCTGGAGTTTGAGAGCGTCTGCGTGAAAGAGCTTCAGATAAATAAGTGTCCTTAACCCAAATTGGAACACAAAGTCCAGATGAGCAACAAAACCACCTGTCAGTCTCTCTCTCTCTCTCTCTCTCTCTCTCTCTCTCTCTCTCTCTCTCTCTCTCTCACACACACACACACACACACACACACACACACACACACACACACACATACACACACTGCGTTTTCATAAACTTAATCCACTTACCCCCCCATACACACTATCTAATATGTTCCCTTGAGGCATCAGACTCTAAACCACGCCACCACACACACACTCTCTCTCTCTCTCTCTCTCTCTCTCTCTCTCTCTCTCTCTCTTCCTCTATCTCTGTCCGTCTCGTTCTCTCTCTCTGGTCACTTGTTTCCTGTCCTTTCTCTCCACCCGCTGCATTTCTTGTGGCCTATCTCACAAGTCTTATGAGTGAATTTATCACTGTCAAGATCAGAGACTGTGGACTGTAGACGGCTCCTAATAAGAAACTCAATCGAGTGGTTATGTTTTGAGAGAGAAACAGCTTTGAAAACTAATATAGTTTCTCCCGACCTTCTGAGAATAATTTCATTGAATTTTCTTACATAGATTAAGTCATTTTAAAAAGGGATTAATTGTAACAAAAATAATGGGAAAGGTGTTGAAATGTTTTCACACAACACGATCTAGTTCAGAAAGGAATGTTATAAGACTCAATTATTTTTTTTCAACATTTTTCAGCCTTTTTCAAATCTTTATTATATATATATATATATATATATATATATATATATATATATATATATATATATATATATATATATTTTTAAGTTTGAGCTACCGCATTATTTGTAAAACAAATAATATTAAAAAAAACTTAGAATAGAGTGGTAGAAAAAGTGGTAGCCAGAAGGAGTTTTTTTGGTGGGTGGGGTTGGGGGGTGTTATTTCATCATAAAATATAACAGCCAATCATAATCCTGTATGCAAGTCAGAACAGGGATGGTGTGTGCATATGTAGAATTAGAACCATTTCCTATTAGCATATTCATATTATATAGATGTCCTGTTGAGGCCAACAAACAAACAAACAAAAAACAAACAAACAACTAGAACAAGAAATGATATACATAAAAGAAGAAGAATTATAAATAAAAGTCACAAATGTATACACAAATATAAATATGCATATAGTTTTCTCTCTGTCTGTCTGTCTGTCTGTCTGTCTGTCTGTCTCTCTCTCTCTCTCTTTCTCTCTCTCTCTCACACACACACACACACACACACACACACACACACACACACACACACACACACACACACACACACACACACACACACACACACACACACACACATGCACACAACATTTCCAAAAAGAATTAACACCACGTTTCTAGGGTGTGCATTAACTGACACTAATTCCTTGTGTTGTTGCTGTCAGTCATTTGGCAAAACTCTGAGCACTACAATGTCCAGTGCAGAACTAAGGACAACACAATCATTTCCTCTTTTAATAAGTAGAGGGTAAACACACACACACACACACACACACACACACACACACACACACACACACACACACACACACACACACACACACATACACTCAATTAGCATTTCAGTAAACATTTGATATCACATTCCTCTAGAAGTTTTTTTGATAACACATTCCAAAGACCGGTCGTAGACCTCGATTCCCAGAATCATTATCCCGGTATCTCATCACAACATGGCTGATCCCGACTCCTTTTTCCAGCGCGCGCACACACACACACACACACACACACACACACACACACACACACACACACACACACACACACACACACACACACTGAATTTATGCCATCAAGCCTTTGTATTTTGTGAGTCTGATTATTATCTATTTCTGTTTTTTATACTGGCTTTGTCTTTTTGACTGCCTGTTTTTTGACTCTATCTTCTCATTATCTACCTGTTGTAATAAATCCTACCTGCACTTGAAGCGCTCTTTGTGACCTCAGAGAAATTGACTCATATACACACTCACACACACATACACACACACACACACACACACACACACACACACACACACACACACACACACACACACACACACACATGCACACATACACACATACACACACATACTCTCACATAAACACATATACTCACACACACATACACACACACACACACACACACACACACACACACACACACACACACACACACATGCACACACATACGTGCACATACACACGCACACAAACACATACACACATACACACACACTCATACACACATATACACATATACAGATACACACACACCACAGACACTCACCATAGACACACACACACGTACATATTTTGGTAAAATGAGGTAAATTGTACTTTTACCACTCTTGCTATATCAGTTGCCTCTGATTTCCTCTGACTTTATTTCATTGTCTCTGTTATGACCAGATATTATGTAGGTAAATCTCAAACCTAGACAGAATTGAAGTTTTAATACCAAGAATGACACTTATACAGTATTAACAAATTAAACACACTTCCTTTATTTGATTTTATTTGATTGAATTCTTTTGATGTAACTGCATTTACATTATGGATGGGTTTCTCTGTTTTTTCCCCGTATCTGAGAAACATAACACTGAATTATTAATGGCGGTGGTGTCATTAAAGAGCAGAGGCTCATCTGCTGGAGAAAACATCCGTCGTTTACAGTAAATAGTGAAACGTTTTCATCACACTTCTAAACATCTCGATATCACTTCATTGTCAGGGGTTTTCAATAATGTGTGTCTGCGTCCTAAACACCTCCTGATCAGCCAAAGAAATAATTAAATAATAAAACACTCATTAGATCAAAAGCAGGGCGATGTATTGCAATCATTTTCCAGTAAAGGCATGACAAGGGTTTTCTCTCTCTTTACCGAGGCAGTTTGCCAATGATTTAAAAAAAAAAAAGTTAATAATTATTAAAGCAGGGCTTTTTTGTTTATTGATTGTTACATGTAATGTTGTCAGCAAAACAGGTTTGCAGCTGTAACATATTTTATTGTGGCTGTAAGGATTTCTTTTCTTTTTAGAGGTTAATGAGAATAAAACAAGCAAACAGACAACAAACAAACAACAAAACCTCTGTAACTTGTCATGGTACCAAATGGGAAGGCATAAACCTATTGTATCACAACACTGGAGACTCCTTCCACCCCCCCACCTCCCCACACACACACTTACACACTTATACTCAAACCAAAAATGCAGAAAACATATTCTGACCAATCACAACAGAGAATTCAGCTGTTTCTTTCTTCATATATCCCAACTTTGGAGTTTGGGGTCAGCGCACAAGGTCAGACATGATACAGCACCACTGGAGCAGAAAGGGTTAAGGGCCTTGCTCAAGGGCCCCACAGTGGCAGCTTGGCAGTCTTGGGACTTGAACCCTGATCTGCTTATCAATAACCCAAAGTCTTAACCACATGGTTATTATGATTATTGTTATTATTATTATTATTATTATTATTATTATTATTATTATTATTATATTATACATTAGATTATTTTAATGAAATAATGAAATAAGTAACTTCCATACATCTTTATATTTTTATATCTAATTAAAGCAATTCTGTCTAACGTCACTAAAGGAATATTTACACTTATGCAGTTTTAATTCAGAGAGAAAAGTCTCTAAAATGGCTACTTACAGCAATTTTCTTTACTTTAGTGACTCTAGCTCAGGATTGTGACTCAAATCTAAACCTGGTTGTTTAGCTGAGAAAAAGAAATACTATTTTCTCTAATGTGAAGATATTTACACAGTTTCTCATCTATGTTTAGCCTAAACATTCATCCCAAGTGCATTATAACTTCAGGAAAGTTTCCCCTTCAGAGCGATCAGAAACTTACGCGAGACAACTTTGACATTTCCCACTGAATGAGAACCGTGAGCGATGCCTTTTATGCATACATACTGTAGTTGAAAGAACTTCCTGCATATCCCTGGACACTGCCTCATGGGAATCTTAAACAGTGACTAAAGAAGCTCATTAGCCTTTTTTGTGAGCAGAACTACATCGTAAACCAAGGACACCAGCTTTTATCTACTACGTGGATATCAAGGTTCCCAAAATATTTACAGGACACTGTTAGCATAGCCTCTGTGTGTCCAGATGTTATTTGTGTCTGTCTTCAAAGAGACAAATGTACTGTATCGCAGGCTATGAGAAAACTACGTTTACTGTGTATCTCGCTTTTAACAATTGACATTGTCTCAAAGAAGCTTTACAGAAGAATAGAAACAGAATAAATATTGTAAAGTTTATAATTAAGTTACTCTAATCTCTAACATTTATCCCTAATGATCAAGCCTGACGTGACAGTGATGAGGTAAAACTCCCTGAGATGATATGAGGAAGAAACCTTGAGACTCAGAAGGCAACCTCATCCTCATTTGGGTGGATGTAGGAAATAATGTTAATGCAAATAATGTCATTTCTACAACAGTTTGTAGAATTAAGCAACCAAGAGCTCCTAAGGAACTAACAGGTCAGAGTCATTTCTGAGTTCTTTACAGACTAAACACTAATAGTCCTTCCTGCCAAAGTCTTCAAATGTTCACTGATGTAGACCTGAGCACGAAGCTGACTGACACAATGGCAGACGTGTCCAAGTTCTACAGTTCCACAGTTATCCCATGCGTCACGGTCTGTTCATGCAGATCTATCTCAGCAGAGCAATAAGACTCCAACCAGGAGTAGGGTGTCAAGTTTAATCAGGTAGGTAGAAGACAGGGAGGAAGTGAGAGTCAGTGATGTGGCTGAAAGTTTTCACAGCTTTAATCATTGTCTAATATATAATAAAAGGTCAAGTGATGACGTGATGTGTTGATGGATCTTCACTGTAACCACAGACATGATTAATTATTGAGGGATATTAATGTTACAGCATCATTTTACACCACAGCTCTCATGGCGGGACAAAGGCGAGTGAGGATCCAAATGCAGTTTTTAGAGTTTTAATCGGCCAACACACGAAACAGAAAAACAGTCAGGCTGGCAACACAAGGCAGAACACAGAACGAACAGGCAAAGCCTACATCGAATAGAAACACACAACATACCAACACCAACAACGACTAACACCAGGGAAGTGAACAAACAGAGTAACTATAGCAAACAAGAACCAATCACAAGGCGGAGACAATCAGAGACTAAGATAACACATCTGGGGAAAGGATTGAGAGCAATTAGTGTCCATGGTGACAAATGAGTGGGCGGAGCAAACATTTAACAGCAGGGCAATACAGCAGCCCCCCCCACCCCCACCCCCCACGAGCGGCTTCCAGACGCTCCCAAGGCTGCTGAAACCAGTTCAGGAGGGAGGATTGAAGGCGCAACAAGGGCGGGTCGAATTCGTGTTGTGGTGGAACTGGCCGAGCAGGGGACCAGGGCGGCGCTGGCAGAGCAGGAGGCCAGGGCGGAGGCGGCAGAACAGGAGGCCAGGGCGGAGCCGGCAGAACAGGAGGCCAGAGTGGTGCCGCAGGCAGAGTCAGAGACAAGGGCAGGACTGGAAGCCAGGGTGGTGCAAGGGTCGAGCCAGGGACCAAAGTGGAGTTGGCGGCCATGGTGGCGTGGAGGTAGGGCCAGAGACCAGAGCAGGACTGGAGACCAGGGCAGTGCCGCAGGCGGAAACAAAACACAGGACAGACAGTGAAACAAAACACAGGACAGATAACACAGGAAAATTTGTTGGTTCAAGCCAGGCAGAGTTCAGGAGCTTGGGTGTAACCATGTCGACTGCGTTCTCCGACTCCGTCATTTCGGTCGGTCCGGTCGGTCCGGCCGGTTCCATCGACCCGATCGGTCCGGCTGGTTCCGATGACCCGGTTGGCTCAGCTGGTTCCGTTGACCCGGTTGGCTCGGCTGATTCCGTCGACCCGGCCGGCCCTTCTGGTTCCGACGACCCGGTTGGCTCGGCTGGTTCCGATGACCCGGTCGGCTCGGCTGGTTCCGACGACCTGGTCGGCTCTGCTGGTGAGGCCGACGGCTTAGGGATGCCAGCCGCCCGAACCGACCTCATCGGGGTATCCGCCAGTTTGGAGATCAGCCAGTTCGCACGAGCCTCAGTCGAGCTTGCCGGTATGGTAGTCATGTGAACCGGCTCGGTTACGGGTGTGCACGGGACCGGGCTGGACGGAGTCATTGTAGGGCATTTGGGTGTCTGGGGCTGGTTTGACTTCGTAGCCCAAGGACCCCAATGCTTGCTGCCCCCCCCAAAAAATATTTAAGGCCGGCGTCCGTCTCTCCCCTGCCCATGGTTAACGCGGACCCGCCCAGGAGCAAAGCTAAGTTGACAAAGTCTGACAACGACCCCATTTCTTGGCCAGCGCAGTAGCGCACCTTGCTCTCCAGTCCATGCCTGAAGATGTCTTTCAGGGCCTTTTCCCAAAAGTCCACCTGGTTACACAGGTCCACGAATACCTCCGCATAATCCTCAATTGGGGAATCCTCCTAACGTAGGCAAAACAAGATTTCTGCTGGATCCATAGTGGTTAGTCGTTCTGTCATGGCGGGACAAAGGCGCGTGAGGATCCAAATGCAGTTTTTAGAGTTTTAATCGGCCAATACACGAAACAGAAAAACAGTCAACACAAGGCAGGCAACACAAGGCAGAACACAGAACGAACAGGCAATGGGAACATCGAACAGAAACACACAACATACCAACACCAACAACGACTAACACCAGGGAAGTGAACAAACAGAGTAGCTATAGCAAACAGGAACCAATCACAAAGCGGAGACAATCAGAGACTAAGACAACACACCTGGGGAAAGGATTGAGAGCAATTAGTGTCCATGGTGACAAATGAGTGGGCGGAGCAAACAATTAACAGCAGGGCAAGACAGCAGACAGAAACAGGGCAAAAATACAGACAGACTCATTACAACAGCAATTTTCCAACAATTATGATCCTTATTTTATTAACAAACGTCAGACATTTTATCTGTTTTTACTTGACAAACATGTACAGTGTGAAACGATGTGGTGTTTGAATCATACGGCTAAGTTGCTTAGCAACAGACACCCAATCAGAACCTGAACAGTGCTTCAGCCTCATATACATTGAACACAAATGAAGTCATGCATCAAAACACTGGACATCATGCATGCTGTAGCGAGTGGGGAAATATGTCACACTGAAAAATTTGCAGATGTTGACAAACTACATGAGAAACTTTAAACTTAAGAACAAAAAAAAAAAAGATTACAAAGCTGTGAAAGATAAAAGCTGCTCAGGCTGTCCTTTTTTCTTGCTAATGTGAAAGCATGAAATGAGACATTATTTATATTGTCTTGCTGTTGGTTGTTGATACGAAAATACGCAAATAAGAAGTTAGATAATCCAGGGTGTAGGAATGTACTGTGTGGACGACAGATTATGAAGAGTCAGGATTAACTGTTAATCCCAGGTAAAATATGAGCAGTGTGAAAGCTCAAACTACAATAACCCAGGATTCTGTTCACCAGTGTTTAATATCACTGAGGAGGAAATACTTTACATGTGTAAAGCTCTTAACTAGTACATGTTTCTATATCAGGAATAGTCATGGCAACAGCATATCAGTCAAACAGGAAGTTTTCAGATGTGGGATGAGGGTGGGAAGGAAAAGGAAGGCAGGGAGCTTCATGGATCAAGTGTCACCATGTTTTGATTTACATGTCAGTCTGATAGAGGCTTAGAGAGGATGCTATAATTGGAAAGAGGGTCCAAAGGTGAGACCGAGATCGGGTTTGACGTCATGGTTGTAAGAACAGAGCCATGTGTTTATAGAACATGGTGTTCAGTGTGTGCAGTGTTGGTGTCTGTTAGTGCAGTGTTGTTGTGTGTCAGTTCAGTCTTAGAGTGTGTTAGTGTGATGTTGGAATTTGTCAGGTCAGTGTTAGCATGTGTTAGTGCAATGTTGTTGTGTGTCAGTTCAGTGTTAGCATGTGCTAGTTCAGTGTTAGCATGTGCAAGTGCAGTGTTGTTGTGTGTCAGTTCAGTGTTAGCATGTGTTAGTGCAATGTTTTTGTGTGTCAGTTCAGTGTTAGCATGTGCTAGTGCAGTGTTGTGTGTCAGTTCAGTGTTAGCATGTGTTAGTGCAAAGTTTTTGTGTGTCAGCTCAGTGTTAGCGTGTGCTAGTGCAGTGTTGTGTGTCAGTTCAGTGTTAGCGTGTGCTAGTGTAGTGTTGTTGTGTGTCAGTTCGGTGTTAGCATGTGTTAGTGCAATGTTTTTGTGTGTCAGTTCAGTGTTAGCGTGTGTTAGTGCAGTGTTGTTGTGTGTCAGTTCAGTGTGTGTCAGTTCAGTGTTAGCATGTGTTAGTGCAATTTTTTGTGTGTCAGTTCAGTGTTAACATGTGTTAGTGCAGTGTTGTTGTGTGTCAGTTCAGTGTTAGCGTGTGCTAGTGCAGTGTTGTTGTGTGTCAGTTCAGTGTTAGCATGTGTTAGTGCAGTGTTGTTGTGTGTCACTTCAGTGTTAGCATGTGTTAGTGCAGTGTTGTTGTGTGTCACTTCAGTGTTAGCATGTGTTACACAACACAGTTCAGTGTTAGCATGTGTTAGTGCTGTGTAGTTGTGTGTCAGTTCAGTGTTAGCGTGTGCTAGTGCAGTGTTGTTGTGTGTCAGTTCAGTGTTAGCGTGTGTTAGTGTGTTGTTGGTGTTTATCAGTTCAGTGTTAGCATGTGCTAGTGCAGTGTTGTGTGTTAGTTCATTGTTAGCGTATGTTAGTACAATGTTGTTGTTTCTTAGTACTGTGTTAGTACAGTGTTAGTGTGTGTCTGTGCAGTGTTGTTGTGTGTTATTACCGTGTTTATGCAGTCTCCTTGTGTGCTAGTGCAGTGTTGTTGCATGTTATTACATTGTTTGTGCAGTGTTGTTCTGTGTTAGTACAGTGTTAGTGCAGTGTTGGTGTGTTTATTGTGTGTTAGTACAATGTTAGTGTGTGTTGGTGCTGTGTTCTTGTGTGTCAGTGCAGTGTTGTTACGTGTTATTACAATGTTAGTGCAGTGTTTGTGAGTGTTTGTGCAGTGTTCTTGTGTGTTAGTGCAGTGTTGTTACGTGTTATTACAGTGTTAGTGCAGTGTTGATATACGTTAGTGCAGTGTTAATGTGTTCTAGTGTGTGTTAGTACAATGTTTGTACAGTGTTAGTGTGTTAATACATTGTTAGTGCAGTGTTGATGTATGTTAATGCAGTGTTAATGTGTTCTAGTTTGTGTTAGTACAATGTTTGTACAGTGTTAGTGTGTTAATACATTGTTAGTGCAGTGTTGGTGTGTTATAGTGTGTGTTAGTGCAAGGTTTGTGTGTTAGTACGGTGTTAGTTTGTATTAGCATTGTGTTAGTACGGTGTTAGTTTGTGTTAATTTCTGTTAGCACGGTGTTAGTACAGTGTTAAGCAGCATTTGAATGCACAATTTTAAGCAAAAACGTGAAATCGGACACAAAAGGTTTCTGATTCAAATCTCAAATCAGGTTCTTGTTCTTCTCAAATGAGTTTCTTCCAATCTGACTTTTCTTGATAAAATACACACACGGCTGAATTTTACCTGAAACAGATCCTTGTCTACACTGTGTGAAAAAAAGTAATTTAAAATGCAAAATTGTGATTTTCACACTGTGTCATTGGTCATTAAACTGGCCTTAAAAGTACTGACAATGTCTTTGGGAGGTTTTAGGTTTGGGACACTGACCTTAAACTACTACAGTTACATCTGTAGTGAATGAAACAGACATACAGCAATCCTACCTCACTGAAAGTGTGTACATTTAAAATATTATTAACCACTTATCCTAATCTTGTGTTTATACTGTAGCTATATTTATTGTGAGTGTTTCTGTTATTATTCCTACAAACACATTCTTTTATTCACTACAAGAGAGAGATCTGATATTGCATCTTATTTGTCAAAATTATTTCCTTAATATATCACAGGAAATACACCGCCAAGTTCTCTCAGGGGTTTTGCTCAATCTAAGGGAATGTATTTTTGTTGAAATCCATGTGCTCCCACTCCTCCAACTAGTTTCCATTCCCTTCAACCTTTTCTTGCTCCAACTGGCCATGTAACGAGGTCAAGGGCAACAAAAATAAGTGAAATACGTCTCTGCCTTTCGCCTTGTGTTTGCTCAAGTCCGGTGACTCAGTGAGCCGAACATAAGCAGTAGAAAACTTTCATTTTGAACCCCTCGAGAGATTTTAAACATGAGTGTGCAGAACAAACCTTAGGCCTGGTTGACAAAAATACGAACAGGTTCAGAAAAAAGTCTCAGAATGGAACATGTTCATTGCAGATCTACAAGCAGCGGTCAGTCTCTTTGGCAGATGCCCCTGAGGATAAAAGGGCTGATCTGCTTCAAGACTGATAATGAACAGTCACTCTGAACAAAGAGCCGAGTACTTTTTAAAGCTTGGTGATGGAGTTGCTTTCTTCACAGAGAAGGATAAACATTTATCACTATGATTAATGAATCTAATCAAACACATATTGGGCTCAATAATATTCCGATTATTTATTTCAAGCTACAGAACAACTGACAGAACCATTAATAGTTCCATGATTTATAGGTCAACATGTTATTGAAATAAATGCATCTATCTATCTATCTATCTATCTATCTATCTATCTATCTATCTATCTATCTATCTATCTATCTATCTATCTATCTATCTATCCTTTAAATTGATAAATTAATCAGAAAATCATGCAGTCAAGCAAACACAAACTGTAACGTACAGAAGACAATGAGCGAACAGATGAAATCAAAACCAGTGTTTATTGATAGTTCAGGTCTGAGGTAAAGCTGCAAAGCTTGGAGACGTGGTGAAAGACGCTTCGCCCGTGCTCCGATAAACACACGCTCGATAAGGAGTTGGATCTGGTAACATGCAGATCAGGATCCTGAAACGCTACTGAGAAGAAGAAAGAGAGAGTCGAGTTAGTAAGCATAGCATACGAGACTGGATGGTGAATGAAGGTGAGAGCGTGGCTTAAATAGTCTGTGAGCAATTAGTGTTGAGTGACGCCAGGTGATGATTATCAGAACTCCGGTGATTGAGATCTGAAGGAAGTGTCGTGAGAACCTGGCGTATCCATGACAGTACTCTCCGAGGGTCCGCTCCTGAGGACCATTGCGATCTACGGCGCCGGGGAGGACGACCTCTACCTCGAGGTGCAGGTTTGTCAGGATGCGCGTTGTGGAACTCACGTAGGAGCTCTGGGTCTAAGATGTCTGCCCTTGGCACCCATGATTGTTCCTCTGGGCCAAAACCTTTCCAGTCCACTAGGTACTCGAGGTGTCCTCCACGGCGCCTGGAATCCAGAAGTTGTCGCACCGTGTAAATTGTTTGGTCATCTTCTAGAGGGGGGTTTTCCACGCCAGGTTCTGTGGAGGAGGAAGAAGATATAGGTGAGTGGTATGGCTTTAGACAGGACACATGAAATATGGGATGGGTGCGATAGTGTGAGGAGAGACGTAGCTGGAAGGTCACCGGGTTGATTTCCCGGGTGATGGAGAATGGTCCGATGAACCGAGGACTGAGCTTTTTGCACGGCAGGCGAAGACGTATGGTGCGTGTTGATAGCCAGTGTCAGCGCACTCCTCCGAAGCTCACCTTCGTGGCGCACTCTTGTGACATCATTCCCTGTCGCATGACGTTTATACTCGGCAGCGCTATTTAAGCACGCCGTTCATACTAGATTGTCGCCAGATGATCTCGTCACTATGTCGCTTTTGTGAGTCACTCCTGCCAGCCTCCGGTCCGAGTGTTATCTGTGCCTCGCTGTTTGTATTCCGTGTGGATTTTCTCGTCTCGGATTATCTTTTTTCCCTGGGGTTCCTTACGTGAGGCTTTTTTTTTCATTCTCTGCTGCCGGGTGTTTTTTTTCCCGTTTTTTTTGTGCTCCGGTTATCGACTAATAGGATTACCATTTTCCTGTGTGGATTACTTCTTTTTTCTGTTTGATTATTTTTTGCCCATGCTTGGATTACTTCCTTTTTTCCCCTGTGTGGATTACTTTATTTCTCGTCAATCAAACTTCCGGTTTCAAGACTGGTACGCCCGTGGCGTCAGACTAGACTAGCTGATAGCCAGACTTTATCTCCCACCTTGTATTCGGGTGCTGTTCTCCGTTGTGCGTCTGCATTAGTCTTTTGTCGTTGAATGGCACTTTGGAGTTGGTTGGGTGTGCACGGTTTCCCAGACCCTCTCGCTCTCCCGATACCATTGTTGGACTGACTCTACCTCTGATGGTTCTTCAGTCCACAGGAATAGCGGGGGTTGGAAGCCTAGAACACATTGAAAGGGAGTAAGACCGGTGGTTTGTTGGCGTAACGAGTTCTGAGCATACTCAGCCCATGGGAAGAATTGACTCCAGGAGTTCTGATGCTGGTGACAGAATGTCCGCAGAAATCGGCTCACCTCCTGGATCTTACGCTCTGTTTGTCCGTTAGTTTGCGGGTGATAGCCTGAAGAGAGACTGACAGAGATTTTTAGAAGCCTGAAGAAAGCTTTCCAGACTCTGGAAATGAACTGGGGGCCCCAATCCGAGACAATGTCCTCCGGGAGCCCGAAATGGCGAAATACTTGCTGGAATAGCACCTCGGCGCTCTCCATAGCTGTAGGAAGACCTTTCATTGGGATGACGAAAATGACTGTGAAAATGACGAAAATGACGAAAATGACTATTACTTTGGGAGACCGGCAGGTCGGTGGCAAAATCTACTCCTAAATGCGACCATGGATGACGAGGAACGGGGAAAGGTAGGAGCTTGCCACACGGAAGCTGTCTGGGTGTCTTCGTCATTGCACAATCCCGGCAGCTCTGGACAAAACGGTTCAAATCCTGCCTCATATTGGGCCACCAGTAGTGCTGCTGCAGCACAGTGACAGTCTGGTTCACACCGGGATGTCCCGTGGAGACGAGTGACTCTTTTCAATCAATCAATGTGGTCCTGAGTGAATGAGGGACGAACTTACGTCCAGGCGGACACTCTGGAGGAGGTGATGGACTGTCAGGAATCTCATCCTCCTCGCTCCATTCAATTGGGCATGCGAAGATTTTATCCGCTAGGATGGGCTCGGGAGACAGCTTTTCTTCTTCTGGTGAGAATCTCGGTGATAGTGTGCCGAACTGAACTTGTATGAATAAAAGGCGCATGGATGATGAGCGGGGGATTAGCCTGTCCTTTGCACCAGAACCGTGCCCACGCCGGTGGAGGATGCGTCCACCTCTACCCGGAAAGGTTTCATGGGGTCTGGCTGAACCAGTACTGGCGCTTTGCAAAATGCCCTTTTTAGTCTCTCGAATGCAATTTGCATGTCTGGAGTCCAGATGAGTTTCTTAGGGTTTCCACGAAGCGCAGTGGTGGTGAGTGGAGTAATGATGAGACTGAAGTCCAGAATGAAGCGATGGTAGAAATTTGCGAATCCCAGGAATCTTTGGAGCTCCTTTATAGAGCTGGGTGGTGGCCAGGTTGTGATCGCTACCACCTTTTTATCGTCCATGCTGACTCCACATTCTGATACATCATATCCCAGGAACTGGATAGTTTTCTGGTGAAATTCACATTTCTCGGCCTTCAGATAGAGAGAGTGATTGCGAAGACGTCGCAAAACTTCACACACATGGTTATAATGGTCTTTGGTGTTTCTCGAATAGATGAGGATGTCGTCAATGTAAACCATGACGTACTTGTTGAGAATGTCTCGGAAGATAGAATGCATGAAATCCTGGAAGACGGCGGGCGCGTTGGCAAGGCCATACGGCATGACCAAATATTTGTAGTGTCCGGTAGGGGTCACGAAGGCAGTTTTCCATTCATCCCCTTGACGGATACGGATGAGGTTGTATGCACTATGAAGGTCAAGTTTAGAAAATATGGTTGCGCCACGGAGTTTTTCTAAGGCTGCGGGCACTAGAGGAAGTGGATAACAGAACTTCTTGGATATGTTGTTGAGTCCCCTGTAATCAATACATGGGCGCAGGCCCCTATCCTTTTTGAGACGAAGAAAAATGGAGATGCGACAGGAGAGGTGGAAGGCCGAATGTAGCCCTGAGCGAGAGCTTCCTGAATGTATTTTTCCATCGCCTCTTGTTCTGGGATAGTGAGCGAGTAGATCTTTCCCTTCGGCAGTGGTGCATCCGGGAGGAGTTCAATGGCGCAATCCCAGGGACGATGAGGTGGAAGCTTTGATGCTCTCTTTGGACAGAAAACATCACGAAAGTGATCATAATGCTTAGGCACAGAAACGGAGACATTATCAATGGGGCTCTTAATGGAGGTGCTGAAGACAGGAAGACTTGGCGACTCTGGTTTCGATTTGGGGATTCCTGAGAAGCAGTGTGGAAAACACCCATCACCCCATCGTTTTATCTCACCATTTTCCCAGGAGAGTTCGGGACAGTGTTGTATTAGCCAGGGTCGACCCAGGATCACTTCTGCAGTAGAATGTTCTAGGACAAGGAACTTTATTCGTTTATGATGAACAACGCCCACCGTTAGTGTCACCTCGCTAGTACTCTGTGTCACTGGAGCTCAGTTAAGTGGTTTGCCGGTCACTGCATGTATCTGTAGTCTGCGCGGGAGACGCTCGCGTGTCAGCTTCAGTTGGTTAGCGAGTGATGCTGATATGAAGTTTTCTGCCGAACCTGAGTCGATCATAGCGGTGACAGAAATGGAGACATGAGGAAGAGAAATCTTCACAGGGGTGGTGAGAAGTGAAGAAACTGAGGGTTCGGTCTGAACCGTACTCACCAGGGCTCAAGTTGGACGAACTGGACATTTACAGATGAGATGATCTTTGCTCGCACAGTAGAGGCATAATCCAGCATTGAGGCGACGCTGTCGCTCTGGAAACGAAATCCGCAATGAGCCCAGCTGCATCGGTTCGGGTCCGGGCTGAGGCGTTTCTGCCGACACTCCCGGAGGTGAAGACGAGATGGAGCATGAAGACATGTCACCCACCGGAATGCCAAAGATCTCCTCTGAAGGAGATCGAGTGCAGGAATGAGCCATTCTGGTGCCAGATGGATTCTGCCCGGAGAGCTTTACCGGTGAGTAGTGAGATGATACATGATACCTTGCTTCACTCGGTGGGGAAACGAGAGGGTTGAATCTCGAAGATTAGAGAACACTGTTGCAGGAACCCTTTTCAGTCTTCCGCGTTGCTGGAATAGCGCGCTGGATGGGCCATGGGAACCATGACTACAGTGGTGTTGCTAGCCTGGTTGCTAGCTGGTAGCGCCGGTGGTGCCGGCGTTCTCTGCAGCTCTTGCCTGAGCACGTCAACTAATCCTTGGTGAAGGACGCTTCGCCCGTGCTCCGATAAACACACGCTCGATAAGGAGTTGAATCTGGTAACGTGCAGATCGGGATCTGGAAACGCTACTGAGAAGAAGAATGAGAGAGTCGAGTTAGTAAGCATAGCATACGAGACTGGAATGGAGATGAATGAAGGTGAGAGCATGAATGAAGGTGAGAGCGTGGCTTAAATAGTCTGTGAGCAATTAGTGTTGAGTGACGCCAGGTGATGATTATCAGAACTCCGGTGATTGAGATCTGAAGGAAGTGTCGTGAGAACCTGGCGTATCCATGACACAAACACAATGTTCTTTATTATATTAGAAAACTGTGACTTATTACAGCTGGTTAAGGCAAATGTTTTGAAGTAATTGAATATAATAAGTAATAATTAATATTAATAATTGAAATATTAGACTTAGATTTAATAATTTATTAGATTTAATATTTTATTACAATTACGGGATATGTAAGAACCCATTATTATGTCATATATCCATTAAATTATTAATGCTAACAGTGAAATTCTTTCTTCACATATCCCGTCTATTGAGGTTGAGGTAAGAGCGCAGGATCAGCAATGAAACAGCGCCCCTAGAGTAGAGAGGGTTAGGGGCCTTGCCCAAGGGCCCAAAAGTGGCAACTTGGCACTGCTGGGGGTTGAACCCTGTCCAACAAACCAGAGTCTTAACCGCTTGAGCCACAGTCACATATACCTGTATGCTTCATATATGTGATGAAGCTTTGCTGTTAATGAATATTGCTCTCTCTCTCTCTCTCTCTCTCTCTCTCTCTCTCTCTCTCTCTCTCTCTCTCTCTCTCTCTCTCTCTCTCTCTCTCTCTCTCTCTCTCTCTCTCTCTCTCTCTCTCTCTCTCTCTCTCTCTCTCTCTGTGTGTGTGTGTGTGTGTATTTCTGAACTGCTGCTTGGATTCTTGGTCAGAGTCACAGTGAGTTGATCTTTTACCCAGTTGACATCCCACAGATTTGTGATATTCTGCACATGTCCTTGGCTAGGCTGCTAAAATAATGCATTCAGAAAAATTTCAACTCAAATAGTGAAACTTGTGTATTATATAAAATCAGTACACACAGACTTTAAGTCTTTGGTTATTTTAATTGTGATGATTTTGGCTCACAGTCAACAAAAACCTACAAATTCACCATCTCAGAATATTAGAATTCTTCTTAAGACCAATTAAAAAAAAACATTTTAGTGAATTGTTGGCCTTCTGGAAAGTATGTTCATTTACTGTATATGTATTCAATACTTGGTAGGGTCTTTTGCTTTAATTACTGCCTCAATTTGGCATGGCATGGAGGTGATCAGTCTGTGGCACTAATGAAGTGGTATGGAAGCCAGGATTCTTTGACAGTGGCCTTCAGCTCATCCTCATTTTTTGTTCTCTTGTTTCTCATTTTCCTCTTGACAATAACCCATAGATTCTTAGCTTTATAAAAGTATGGAACAAAAGAGAGAGAGAGAGAGAGAGAGAGAGAAAATACATATATAATAAGAAGGAAAAATAAATAAATTAATATATATGTCACGGCGGGATAAAGGGAATGAGGATCCAAATGCAGAAAGAGATTTAATGACAAAAAACAAGATAACAGGTACACAGACAGGCAGGCAAAACAAGACCAAACACAGAGCTGACAGGAAACAGGAACAATGAAACAACTAGCACCAGGGAAGTGAACAAACAGAGAATATATAGGTGACAGGAACCAATGACAAGGCAGAGACAGAGACAAAGACAACACACCTGGAGGAAAGATTGAGTACAATTAGTGTCCATGGTAATCAAGAAGTGGGCGGAGCAAACAATTAACAACAGGGCAAGGCAGCAGGCAGAAACAGGACAAAAACACAGACAGACTTATTACAATATATATATATATATACACTTAAAAATTTAAATATTTTTTATCTATGCCTATCCTTATTGAGCAAGCTGGAGGTGATGGCTGCAAGGAAAAACTCCTGAGATGATATGAGGAAGAAACATGAGGAAGAAACCTTGAGAGGAACCAGTCTCAGAAGCGAACCCATTCTCATTTGGGTGACACTCTACAGTAAATAATGTAAATGTAAATAATGTCTTTTCTTCAGCAGTTTATAATAGTACAACCAAGATCTCCTAAGGAACTAATGGGTCATTGTAAACTCTAAGTTCAGCTAAGGCCTGATTGCTGATAAAGACCATACAGCTGACTGACACAGCATTGGCTCAAAGATGGCTTGACAGTCTCCGGGAGACTCCATCCACAACAATCCCATGAGAACCTGGCTGACCATGCAGATCAATCCCTGGCAAGGTGACCACTGGGTGACGAGACTCCAAGCAGTGGTATTGACAGTATTGACAAAGTAGACAAAGTTCTCTCATTTTTTGTGCATCTCTTTGTTCCACACTTTTTACTTTCACTCAACTTCCCGTTAACATATTTGGATATAGGACACTATGAACAGCCAGCTTCTTTGGCAATGAATGTTTGTGGCTTACGCTCCTAGTGACAGGCTTAACCTCCTGGTGTCTTGTCTGATGATCAGTAAGTTTCCATTCGCAAACTATACCTACCGTTTCTGGGTTGTCTGAATTGTCATTGTATTTTCGGATTTGTTAATGTGTTTTCGGATTTGTTAATGTGTTTTCGGATTTGTTAATGTGTTTTGCACTTCTCGGCCACCGTACAAAATGCTCCAACACAAAATGTATAAATGTGTAAGGTTTATAAGTGCAATTAAATCTGCTGATTATATCATCTGTCCTAAGTTTTCCAAACATCTTCATCAGAAATGCCTCAAGATATCCATAGCTTACATTGTTAGCCCACATTTGAGATCAATATTAAACAGAATTGTTAACTGTGTGACAAAAAAAGAAAAAAAGCCGCTCTTCACTGTAAAAATCCAGCTGGGAGAGGAAAGCAGCGGTGTTGCAGCACCCTGGACAGCGCGCTACTGACAAGCAAAGAAGATTGACCAGCACCAAAGTCAGTGCCACTGAATCAGAGTCCAGGCGGGGCAGCAAAACTCCTGAAAAAACGATGATGACCAATCAATCACAACACTGAAGGGTCTTCTCCAGGTGAATCCCGGCCTCCGGATAACCTATTGTCTTCTGTATTCCAACAGGTTACCTGGGAGAGGAGCTTCGGGAGAGAACAGAAAGAGGATGACCGGCTAAAGCACTGCTGACACCTCGTGTAACTGGTAGAAGAGGAGAGAACAGACCCCCTCTCTCCACTATCGTCCGCCTACTTCCTGGTAAAGAACAACCTCGTATCACCGCACAGAGCAGAGAGGGGAGCCCTGTGACCTGATGGTCATACCGGGACTCTGCACACCCCTTCTCCCATACAAACCCTCTGGAGGGACATCTAGGACCGAAAAACACTCTGGAAGAGCTGCGGGACCAGTATCACCAGGCCAGGTATGAACACGGAACTGCTAGCCTTCTGCAGGGCCTGCCCCCAGTGCCAGCAAACCACCCCCCAAAAGCTTACACAGGCCCCTTCTATCCCCATCCCAATAATTGGTTTCCCATTTGAGAGGATTAGCATGGATCTTGTTTGGCCATTACCAGGGTCACGAGTACATCCTATCAATTGTGGATTATGCCACTCGATACTCCGAGGCTTCGTAAAAGCATCTCCACGAACATTGCCAGGGAGCTCCTCACACTCTTTAGAATCCCAAAGGACATCCTCACGGACCAAGGTGTAACTTTTATGTTTAATGGTGGATTTGTGTCGGGTGTTGCAGGTCAAACACCCGAAGATGTCCGTCTACCACCTTCAGACTGATGGGCTTGTGGAGTGGTTTAATCAGACGGATTCTGCATAAGGTGTTAGACAAGGAAAGACATACCTGGGACCTCCTCCTTCCCTACGTACCCTTCACTGTCTGTGAAGCTCCCCATGCTTCCATCAGCTTCAGCCTGTACGAACAACTGTTATGAAGGAGCATCTGGATGGGTTCCTATGGGCTCAGCATCAAATGTACAACCGGCTGGCACAGCCCAGTGCGTTCTGGCCCAGAGAGAAGGTGATGTTGCTGGTCCCCAATGTTGCCTGCAAATTCCTGGCAAAATGGCAGGGCCCGTACACAGTCCTCGAGAGGGTGGGACCTGTAAACTACAGGCTGCAGTAGCCAGCTAAGAACGCAGACACACAAATCTATCATATTATCATCTTGAAGAAGTAAATTACATCTGAACCGGTTGTCTCTGCATTTGTTTCTCCCATCACAGATCCACAAGAGCATACCCTGCTGGAGAGGGGGAAAGATCTCAACCCAGCCCTATGACAGGATCTCACAGAACTTGTGGACCAGTTCACAGACATCTTCTCATCTATGCCGGGACTCACCCAACTGGTGCAACATGACATCAAAACCCCTCCCGGGATGGGGGTATGACATAGTCCCTATCGGGTCTTGAATGCATGCTGCCAAGCCATAGAGAAAGAAGTGGAATGCATGCTAAAGGACGATGTCATTGAGGAGTTACCAAGCCTGTGGTCCAGCCCCATCATGGTGGTGCCAGCTGTGCAATGACGATCCAGCTGTGCAATGACTTCTGGTGGCTCAATCAGGTATCGGAGTTTGACAGCAATGTCATCATTCATTCCTCCACGTGGTCAGATTGAGAGGTTCTGAGAGCCCTCCTGAAGGCCGGGTTAACTGCAAACCCCTGCAAGTGCCACCTGGGGTTGTCCAAGGCACAGTATCTAGGCTACTGCATCGGGTGGGGGCTGCTGAAACCCCAGGCGAAAAAGATCGAGGCCATCAGGGGGTACCCCTGCCCAACGGCCAAGAAACAGGTACGTGCCTTTTGGGCCTAGCAGGCTTTTATTGATGCTTCGTTCCTAACTTCTCCTCTATATCCTCCCCCCTTTCAGATCTGAAGCAAAAGGGACCGCAGGACCCGGTGCAGTGGACGGACGACACCGAGCAGGTGATCCTCCACATCTAGAAGGCCCTCACCTTCCAACCCTGACCTATATAGCCAATTATATTCAATTGATGATTTAACAAAACACATGCAGCTTTACACAAATCTATAAATTCAAGATGTAAATGATAAATTTATCCCTATTGAGTAAGCTGGAGATGATGATGGTAAGGAAAAACTTCATAAGATGATATTAAATAGAAACCATATGAGGAACCAGACTCAAAAGGGAACCCATCAATCTCATATTGGTGACATCGGACAGAGTGATTATAAAATATAACATAATATAAAATAATATAAATTAACCATATGAAAATATGAATAAGGTACCATATGAATAATTTATGTAATCATGATATTTATTCTGGAGATAACATTAAGTCTGTCTTCAATTTAATTCATTCATTCATTCATTTTCTACCACTTATCCGAACTTCTCAGGCGTCATCGGGCATCAAGGCAGGATACACCCTGGACGGAGTGCCAACCCATCACAGGGCAATTTAATTCAATTGTACTAAATACAATACACAATTGTATTTCAGACTGTATCTGACTGTAGAAAGGACATTATTCATAATAACCCTTTCTGGTGTTTATTACAGTTTATAATCACACCGTCCAGTGTCACCCAAATGAGGATGAGGTTCATTTTTGAGTCTGGCTCCTCTCAAGGTTTCTTCCTCTTCCATCTTACCACAGTCACCTCAGGCTTGTTCATCGAGGATAAATACAAACACATTTATATAAAATCTAGCTAGTATTAATCTTGAATCTTTGTATAATATTAACTTTTTTGTATTATGTTTCTTATGTTCTATAAAGCTGCTTTGAGACAATGTCCACTGTTAAAAGCGCTATATACAGTAAATGAGACAGTGGAGGGTATGATTATAAATATACAGTCTGACAATTGTGTATTGATGCGGAGGTTGATGTCCTCAAAGACCACATGTAGAATACTTCATGAAGCAGAATCTAACTGGAGCTGGTACAGCTCTGGATCCCTCAGGATCCTTAGATGGTTGGCTTCATCTGATCATCAAGAAGGAACTGCCACTTATGTTTTTTTGCACCAACCTGATACAGGCTGTTGTGAGTAAAAATCCACGGAATTCAGTAGTTTCTGAAATACTCAAATCCGGCACCAACAACCAACTTATGCTTAAATTGAACTGATTTGACCTGATCTAAATAATCAGTTAAGACATGATTATTAAACCATAAGTCCTACAAACTCCTATATTATCCCCCGAATTAATCGTGTAAGTATTATAAATAAAAATAGAAGCTGATTCTTTGAAACAATAGGGGTCTAATATTATCTCCTGTGCTGTCTGCTGTCATGTTTCCTGAGGATGAGGATGGAGTAGGATGAGGAGGGCAGTTTTCACATCTCCCCTAGCTGTTTGTATGAAGTGTTTATGAAGCCGGTGTAGTCTCTGTTAACTCCTGCAGAGGAGTGAGGATGTGGAAAGAATAAGAGGAAACCACAGAGCTGTGGGGAGTCATACGCCAATCACACAGCCTGTGAGGGTCATGATGAGTGAGAGAGCGTGTTGGTGGTGTTGCATGGGTTCACCTGTTTTGATGTTTGTCAGTGAATTTTATGATTTTTCTCCCAAACATCTGGTTTTCTGGGATTTGGAATTGTGCAAAATCAAATAAGTGACACTGTTGGTTATCTCTCCCTCTCACTTTTCCTCTATTTTTAATATACTTACAGTATGTATGTGTCAATATGCACTTGTGTGAGGCCACAAATTCTTAAGCTTATCTTTATCTGTGAATTTATTTTGGCAGAAACTCTGTTTTTATGTGTTTTTTAACCTCATCACAGGATGTTCTGAATAGTCAAGAGTTCTCAGCTTACCATATTCTAATATATTCTGCTATAGGGTTCTGGTATAAGAATTTCTCCAGAAAAATGAACCATCCAGAAAAACTTCCTGATTTAGATTCAGATCCCTAATGAACAAGCCAGATGCACAAGGAAAAACTCTCTGAGAAGACAAGACGGGAAAACCTTTTGAGGAACCAAACTCAAAAGGAAACATGTCCTCTTCTGGCTTATGTGATTTTTGGATTATAAATAATTATGGTATAGACAAGTAAAACTTTTTACTAGTGTAAAAAATTTACTATGGCAGCAGGTACACATCTACAGTATCCAGGTGAGATTAAATGCTTAAGAAATCTGAGGAAGTTCTAGGGATAGGGACGCTTTATTGATATCTAACATTTTACATATTTTTTTTATATAACCGCAGGATAATAAGATCCTAATTTTTCTTAAGTTTTAATCGGGTATACTTTTCTTTAAATGGTGTATTGCTGACCCCACCCATGAAAGATTGCTGTGGTAACAGAGCAGTTGGATGGTTCACACTTCCTCACACACATTTAATGAAATGCCAAGCTAAGGACTAATTATAGGCCTCCCTACTGAAAGACACCACTCTACTCCAAAACCCACCTCTACTCACTTTTAAATTAATGATAACACACACACACACACACACACACACACACGCACACACACGCACACACACACACACACACACACACACACACACACACACACACACACACACACACCCCACACACAAACGATGCCCAACCAGCTACCATCGGGCACCAAGGGAGGATGTCTGCTGTCGGGATCAGCCTGCATCAACACCCTCCTTCATACTTTTTGTGTGTAAATTAAGTTGAGTTGAACTTCTAACAGGATGATCACTGATTTGTTCCTGAATCTTCATCATCAGATTACACTAAGCTATATTTTTATTAACTTTGAACACAACGTCGGTTTAAGTTTCTCCAGGAGTGGTGGTTGGTGATATTAGATAGTAGAGCTAAAATCTAATATCTATAAATAGCTCAACAACACAACTGTTTGAATTTAGCAACACACGATAAAATGCTTGTAATTTTAGAATTCACTACTGGCTTTATGTCAGGGTAAAGCTAGTAAAAAAAATGTTTTTTCTTATTCAGAGTTCTGTGTATTATTATTATTATTATTATTATTATTATTATTATTATTATTATTATTATTATTATTATTATTTTGATGTTTATTGTTATTGTTATTATTTTTATTATTATTATTATTATTATTATTATTATTGGTCCTATTTCACTTGTTTTTTACAATACTACATCTTAAGATATTCAATAACAGCAAATATTTTGAGGTGGGTGCCAAAAATATCGTTTTTTTTATCAGTAAAATATCTGGTGACTTGCTAGCTCATTCGGAGCAACCGCTACCAATATAAAAAAGTGCCAACCTATATAAACACATGTGATATCATCATGTCTCAATGCAGAGGCAAAAGACAAGTATACCATTTGTCTCCATTTGTATTGTATTGATACAATACACTCACCACTAGTACAGTATTTAATTTGGTGCTACCATATGATAGCATATACACTCACTGTAAGTGCTTCCGCTAGTGATTTAAACACACACACCATTCAAATTTTCCCGGGTGATTGATACCAAACACTCACCTGTAGTATTTTTTTTCTGGTGATTGATACCACCTGTTAATTTTTGTTAAAATCCATACACCAACTTGTGATTTCCTTACACTTGATACTATTACTATACAGACAGATGTGTTTTTTAGGTTGTATGATACCAAACATTCACCAGTGTTTTCTGTGCTCATTGATACCCCACACTCACCCGTAATGTTTTCGTGGTGATTGATACCATACATACACCTGTAGTGTTTTCTTTGGTGATTAATTCCATATACTCAGCTTTAGTGTTTTGTGTGCTGATTGATTCCAAACAAACACCTGTAATATTTTCGTTGGTGAGTGATACCATACACTCACTTGTAGTTCTTAATGTGGTGATTGATACCATACACCTCACCTGTAGTGTTTTCATTGGTGATTGATACCATACACTCACCTGTAGTGTTTTCATTGGTGATTGATACCATACACTCACCTGTACTGTAGTTTGTTCTGTGGTGATTGATACCATACACTCACCTGTAGTGTTTTCATTGGTGATTGATACCATACACTCACCTGTAGTGTTTTCATTGGTGATTGATACCATACACTCACCTGTACTGTAGTTCGTTCTGTGGTGATTGATACCATACACTCTCCTGTAGTGTTTTCATTGGTCATTGATACCATACACTCACCTGTACTTTAGTTCGTTCTGTGGTGATTGATACCATACACTCTCCTGTAGTGTTTTCATTGGTCATTGATACCATACACTCACCTGTAGTTCGTCCTTTGCTGATTAATACCATACATGGTGTTTTCTTTGGTGAATGATGCCATATACTAACCAGCGTTGTTTTCAGTGTTCATTGATTCCACACACCCACCTGTAGTGTTTGTCAATCTGTGCCATCCACTCATTTGCAGAGACCAGCAATGGCAGACCCAAATGCTCCAGAAAGACAAAAAATCTACCCTTTGCCTACGTCATGGTAAACGTCCTGACAGATAATGTCTACTCCTAATTTCTAATTACAGCTAGCCATCCTGCCGAATGGCCCGCGGGGACCCTGGTGTATCTGTGCAGACACAGATCGTTTGGAAATCTCATTACCTTACACTTCTGTGTGCCAAGAGCGTTACGTGCATCTTTCCCTTCATCGCAGCACTGCAGGGCTTTAACCACGTTAAAACAACATATTCATTTATCATACAACTAAAAGGCCCCATATGTTTTTTAAGCAGTGACACAACATCAAAGATGAACCAGCATGCTAATGATTTTCAAAGCAGTTGCTATCCATCTTCTCTGTCCTTACCAACAGTGAGGTATTAAAAAATTAAATAATGACTTAAAATCTCATCCTTTCATGTCTTCTATCAATTTAGCAACTGTTCACACAGAGTGAAGGCACTGACTTCCTGTAAAGAAAAAAATAAAGCCCTCAATGTACATGGCAAGAAGATTAGCTTGAGCAGTGTGGCCTTGTGCTGTCATGAGGCCTAAATAATCTGTTTTCACATGCCAGATATTTCCGCTTGATACTGTTGGTTGAAGGATGAAGCTTTGCTTTCTGCATGCAAGTTCGCTGTAGCAGGAAAGTTCAGAGGAGTTGAGTGGCATGGTTATCCGGTTGTGTGAATAATGCTGTGGGTACTTTACCTTACATCCTGTGTGCAACGCTGCAAAGAGATTATTTGCTTGGCTTCAAAGCAACAGGCTGTAATTTCAGTAGGGAGTTTTGGAAAAGGGATACAGTATGCATGTGTGTGTGTTAGTGAGGCGTCAGATGTTTAATTATATTACATTCATTTTGTTTCCTTACAGGAGTGTAAAATATCAATGACATGATAAGAAGGATTCAAGTGGGTGTTTATTACTTTCACGAAGTCCAAAAACACGAGTCCTGGCTCCAAAACAGAGGATCGAAAGCAGGAAGTAAACCAGAAATACAGGATAGAGAAAAAACAGGAAACATTATGTGTGGAAAAAAGGAAACACAATCGAAAAAAAACTGAGAAAAAAACACAGAAATATGAAAAGAAAAATTTGAAACAAGAACAAGATGCGACCTCCATCTCAGTGTTTCATCCTACCATACACTCACCTGTAGTGTTTTCTATGGTGATTCATATCATACACTCACCTGTAGTGTTTTCTATGGTGATTCATATCATACACTCACCTGTAGTGTTTTCTATGATGATTGATACCATACACTCACCTGTAGTGTTTGCTTTGGTGATTGATATCATATACAGTACTCACCTTTAGTGTTTTTTGATTATATACAAAACCCTAAGTTTATTATGCAATACATTTCTATCTATATAAATATTTAAATACTTATTCATACCTTATACATAATATACAATAACTGACTTATTTATTTGTATCGACTTGACTTCAATTTAACTAATTAAACTAATCCACATTATTAAGATAATTGTTGCATAACAATAAATGTTGCATAAACAGCATCTTTAATAACTACCTCAGGGTCACAGAGCTTAAATGAGGCTGTTGGTTTATTCATAATTAAAATTAGAAACAAAGAAATTTGTAAGATAGCAAGAGCAGGCACAAGCAAAAATAATAACCGCAAAGATTAGTTACAAAGCTTTTCTGTACTTAAAAAAAGCTTGCTATAAGCGATAGATTGTGTAACCAGGTAATTGGATTTATTGCTACCTGGCTGGAATGCTAGTCAGCTAACCAGCTAGATGTAAAGTTGTGTTAATAATTTGTTTTTAAGTTTAATAATTCAAATCTTACGTTTATTTTGAAGCCTTCATTCTTATCCGTTTTTGTTTCTATAGCAACAGCTTTGTATGTTGGACTCTACACATGATCTGAGGCAAATAAACTGTGTTGTTTAATAAAGAACAGAATGAGTGTATGATGAAACCTACCATAAGAAGTTTTCCATCATTGGAAATAGTTAAAAAAAACAGCTACATGCAAACTCATTACATGCTAGCTGTAAGATTTACCAGATTTAATAAAATATATATGAGTTTGCAATCATTAGTGTAATGAGCTATTTAGCTTAGCTGTCTTGCGAACTTGCTACAATGGTATTTAAATAACTTGCTAGCTTTAAGCTTTAAGAACCTTTAAGAAAATGTGATCTTGCTAAATATAGCTACTGTAATGAGATTGTTAGCTGTCTTGCTAACTTGTACAATTTCATTAAGATTACTTGCTAGCTGTAAGCTTTCATAACATAAACGAATATGATATTGCAAAATAGCTATTGTAATGAGCTTGTTACTGTAGCTTACTTGCTAAATGCTTGCTGCCATGTTTGTTAGCGTAACTTGCTAGTTGATTCTGATATCTGTAAGCAACCATGAAAAGACTGCAACTGCTGTTTATTCCCCTTCCAACCGGGCATGTAGTCCAGATTATCTCAATAGTTGGTAAGTAAATATATAAAAGTAAATATAAAGTCAAAATTTAATTGTATAGCATCACAATATTCAATAAATCACAATCCATCTCATGACTTACTGAAGAGAGATGCAGTCACAATAATAAGAGCTACTATTAAGATCTAATGAATCAAGATCACTCTTGAGACTCCTTTTCACTTCAGCTTTGTCCTTCAGGCAACAATGAGCCCTTATATGAAAGCTTTAAGAGACTTGACATTATTACATGGAACCAGCTGTGGAATAAAACATCGCTTAAAGTTTAATTTCCCGAATAATGTCTGTGTAAGCTGTTTTCAAACCGAATTACTGTATGAAATTACTGAGCTACAGTTGAATAAAAACGTTTGAAATGAGATAAATGAGGACAGCAGATACATTTATTTAACCCAGATTAGATTTCCATCCTTAACTAGCAAGGCTGAGACGACGGGAGCAAGAAAAATAGTCCTGAAATGACACCGGGAAGACAGAAACCAGACTCAGAAGGCGACCGGTCGTCCTCTTTCACAGAACGTTGCTTTGTTTAGCAACTTATTCTCAATGTATATTGAGAAAAAAAATTTGAGTTATAGAAATGTACAGTATGTTTTTGTTGATCACAGATAGATGAGTGTTTTTTCCTCTAATAGTTGAAAAAAGTTGTGCAATTTTATAATCTAACAGGATGTTTATGCCTTACTTGGACTCACTGCTTCAGTTTTAACAGATTGTCAAAATAAACACATCAATTTGGTATGAACAAACTACAGTGACCTGTGGCACCCCTGGGGATCGGTAAGGGGGAAAGATCAGCGAGCTAGACTGTGGCGAAACAAAATATTTTTAATATAATTATATATATTTATAATATAAAACCTAAATATTATTTAAACTGAATTTTTATGGTTGTAGTTAAGTTCAAAATGTCCAAAAGTTAAGTTCAATATCTGTTTGCTATGTTAACTGAATAGCCTTTTATCGCTTATGTTAACCTTTATACTCTTTTATATGTATGTGTGTACATTTTTAATGATTTTATGCACCATAAGACCTGCCACTTAATTTAGTGTGCCATGACAATAAAGAATTTATCTCTTTATCTATATACAAGTCGTTGGATGCTGCCCTCTTGTGGACTTGGGTATGAAGTGCAGATGATATAAGGCAGTGAAGGTTTCTTTGTTTAAATGTTCACCTTCGTTCAACTTTCTACTTAGAAGTCAATGTGTACTTTATGAATTTAGAGGATGCGACTGTGACATAGTGAAAGATCAAGTATTGAACGAATTAATGAATGCAGGACATTTTACTTTTTTCTTTTTTTATATATATTCAATCACAAGATTCATTTGGCTTTACTCAAAGAAAATAAAAAGTTAGCTTGCAAAATCTGGACTTACTTAAATCATGACAATCAAGACAGGAGTTTATATTTTCGGGTTTGTCAATAACATAATAGCTCTCTTGCTAACGTGTGACCTTCTTCTTCATCTTCTTCTTCTGAGAGAGAGTTTTGTTTTTGTTCCATGAAAAGGCTAATTAAGCTTCTTGTTATTAATGATTAAAAAAATTAATAGAAATAAAATCAACTGACCATTTTAACTATTTTGTAATCATCACTTCTGAGCTCATATAATTTCACGTCTGAGGAGGATTTAAAGTTAGGAATATAAAAATACTTCTGAGATATTTCTAACACAACACGAGAGCAAAAGTTACATTAGTTTCCTAAGAATCTAGTATAATAATTCTGAGGATTAGCTTTCCTGTTAACTTGCTATTATTTTAATTAGCTAACATGCTAGCTAAAAAATATGAGCTTGCTACAAGTGTAATGAGGTAATTAGCTTATATGCTAACTTGCTAATAAGTAAAAAAAAAAAAAGCTTGCTGAATAGATTGTCTAACGAGTTAATTAGCTGTATTACTACCTTGCTGACATGTTAGTTAACCTGCTAGTTGTAAAGTCATGCTTACAATTAATTTGTTTTAAAATTCAAATATTATATTTATTTTACATTAACATTACATTAAAGTTGAGAGATTTGTATGTTCAGCTCTACACATGATCTGAGACAAATACACTGTTTGGTTGTGTAATAAAGAACAGAATTGATACAATGAAACTTATAATAAGAGACTTTTAATTCATTTATAGAGAGAGAAAGAAGAAAGATTGATGAAGGAACGATTGTTTACAGCTGCTGTAATGTGTGAGAACAGGAACAAACTTGTCTCTTGGACGTTCTGCATCATTAAGTGGCAATTAACAGTGGTAGAATACTGCTGACATATTAGCAAAATAAAACGTTTTAATATTAACTTTGTTGTGATAACTGTGTCTATTTTTTCCCTAGAACATCACAACCCCATTTGTTGTAATCCTCAGATGAAACTTTTCATACAGATTAACTTCTCTGGATGGGCTGAAGTGAGCGATGCACAGCATGCTAATCTGCAGCTGTAATAAACTGGTGTTCACTGGTGTATGTGTGAAAGCCCAGTGTATGTGTATGTATGCTGTAATGTCATCTTTATGAGTGTCGCACAGCTCTCATTCACAGAGCAGGCCTTGGGCAAAGCGATGCACCACAGTCAGTTTGCATTTCTAATGTGGCACGTCTGAAATGGCGGCCCGGCGGTAACACTCGACGCTTTGCTTCTTTATTTATTTAGTTTTGTGCTCTGTCTAATCTCCTGTTCCAGAATTAATTACTTAATTAGCATAGTGAATTAACAAATGATTATGATGCATGGAAAAGTTCCAGCAACACCCGGTGCAGTTCAGTTGCACATGCTCGAAGCAACACACACACATGCACTCACACACACACACACACACACACACACACACACACACACACACACACACACACACACACACACACACACACACACACACACACACACATATGCACAAAGGGTGGCTATAAGGCTTGAAGCCAGGAAATTAGTGCGTCTGTAATAAAATAAACCATTTTAACAAACAGCCTGGCCAAAGTGCAAGTGATATCATGCCACTGAGCGTGAGAAGTAATAAAATCCCAGCGCTAATTTATTAGCAATGTATAATTGCAGCAATGAATTAATTCCTCCTCCTACTCCTCCTCCTTCTTCTTCTTCTTTAGAGAGAGATAGAGAGTAATTTGCATCCAGACCTCAGCTAGAGGAAGCAGGACATGAATCAGTCATAGCACACAGGCCAAGTTGCAGAAGGAATTTCTAAGTACTGAGCATATTCTTCATCCTTGTCTTATTGTTATTACCATCGATATGATTTATATTATTAATACTAGCTTTTGTCAAGTAAGTAAGTATATTTACTTATAAAGCAAATTTAAACACAATGTGCTGTACACTTAAAAAATGGAGCAAACAGAATGTGTTTTTTTTTTGTTTGTTTGATTGTTTATTTATTTTTAGTTCCTTGATTAAAAAGAATTGTGTAAAATTATTTTTCTCGAGTCTGTTCTCTTTCACTGAAGCATAAGTTCTCATGCCATTCTTCAGGTTTAACAAACTTTTACAAGTTGCCCATTTTTCCTGCTTTCCACACATTTACATGTTTGGCATTTGGGATACTCCTTTATTCAGAGCAACATACATTAATTATCTCATATTTATACAACTGAGCAATTGAGGGATAAGGGCAGAATGTGTCTAAGGGCCTTGCTCGGGGGCCCAGCAGTGGTAGCTTGGTGGACCTGGGATTTAAACTTACAATCCTCCAATCTGTAGTCCAACACCTTAGTCCAACATTCCATCTTCAATGACTTACTTGCTATCTAATATACAGGTGCTGGTCATTAGAATTTCATCAAAAAGTTGATTTATTTCACTAATTAATCTTGTATATTATATTCCTTCATTACACACAGACTGATATATTTCAAATGTTTTTATTTTTATTTTTTTATTTTGATGATTATAATTGACAACTAAGGATCCCAAATTCAGTATCTCAGAAAATTAGATTATTACTTAAGACCAATGCAAAGAAAGGATTTTTAGAAATCTGGGCCAACTGAAAAGTATGAGCATGTGCAGGACTCAATACTTAGTTGGGGCTCCTTTTGCGGCGTGGCATGGAGTCGATCAGTCTGTGGCACTGCCCAGGTTGCTCTGATAGTGGCCTTCAGCTCTTCTGCATTGTTGGGTCTGGGTCGACACTTCCAGCTTGAGACTCAATAAGGATAAATGTCGGCTTAGTCAGCCTGAACTGAGCTTCTTAGGACAGGTAGTGACCAAGGATGGCATTGCTCCAAGCCCAGTGAGAATCAAAGCTATTGCAGTTATAGATTCACCCCAAAATATCAGTGAGTTGAGACGACTGCTGGGAACTATGTTGGGCGGTACTTGCCGAACCGCTTCACAGTGTTTTGCGACTACTCAATGAACTGCTCAGGTTAGAGCATGGCTGATATTGGGGGCCACCACAAAGGCAAGTGTTCACAGAAGTGAAGCAGTTCATTTTGTCAGTCCCTGTCTTACAGTTTTTGACCCTGTGAAGCCAAGAACTGTTAGTGCTGACAGTGGTGGGTTTCCTTAGTGGTGGGTTTCCTTCGGTTAGTTTAGATATACACAAACACAGCAAACTCACTCTGATCTTCACTTGAACGGGGTGATCTCGGACCGAGTGCAAACAAACTCAAAATCGATTTGCTATTATTGCAAAAGCAATCCGACCCACGGAACAACAATCCAACCCTTTTAATACGATGTATAAAAGCTTGGTTCCAGATGAAACCTTTATACCAAACCTCGATTAAGACAAAATATTAGGAACAGTGAGACAATGATGTTGTAAAGTAAACAAATTGCATGCAATGTCAGAATTGCACTTGTATTGACATTGGGTAGATCTGTGTGTGTGTGTGTGTGTGTGTGTGTGTGTGTGTGTGTGTGTGTGTGTGTGTGTGTGTGTGTGTGTGTGTGTGTGTGTGTAAAAATCTGTGTATTTGGGATGTAATTCACAAATATATTGGCTTTCACTTCTACTCTAATGATGTGCAATTAGACTTCAGCAGAATCAATTTGGCCAGATTCAGCAGCACAGTTCCACCAAAAAGGATCCCAAATAAGACTGAATATAACACTTTTGACACAAGAGTGGATTTATATCGATGTATAATGTACATAAAAACAGACGAATACATGAATGAATAATTTCTAAACAGTTAACCTGCATTCCTGTCACTCCTGATGTGTGCACACAGCACTCCAGCAGTTTCAGCACAGAGCCACATGAGACCTTCATCAGCGCACCTCCAGCACGATCTGCATCATTAGCGTAATGAGCGGCGGGCACAGGGTTCAGGTTGTAGATGCGTGCCTCTGTGAGCCTGATTGGCAGCTCCAGTGCTAGAGAGACTGTATGGGATCTCGCAGGCACCACAGCTGCACCGGAGTCTGGAGGATCTGAGTAAAATTGGGCAGGAAAAGTCAAATAAAATGAGTAAAATAAAAATAAAACAGCATCATCACGTCTATAAGCAGTTATTCTTAGTCATAACGTTGGTCTATAATATAAAGTATTTCAATAATGCTTAAGTCTGATTGGTCAGTAATAGTTCTTTCTGTAGAAGAAATTGTATAAAATTGCTATTGATTTGCTAAGAAATGGCCTCAGGCTATGATTTTATATTATATTATATGCTTTTATAAATAATAGAGTAGCTATATTGGCGCTGGGGGCATGGGGGAAGCAGCAGAAAGGCAGACAGTTTAAAGGCATTTGATTTGTTGAATGCACAACCGACGTGAAACACTTATACTGTAGTTCCTGATACTCCTAAATCAGCATGAATTCGACATGATCCATGGAAACATTAATTAAATGTCCTGAACTGCATAAGATTGAGAGACCACAGAGATCTGAGGTGAAGTTTACGGTGGAACTTTGTTATGGCGAGGCTTATTTCTACAGTGCCAAATGCCACCCTGTGGTAATATTCAGTAAGGAGGTAATCTGTAAATCAGTAGTGACTTTAAAATGTCCAGCCGTTTATTAGTTTATTGATAGAAATTATACAACTGGAGAGATAAATGTCAAATTAAATCCATTTAAAAAAAAAAAGGCAAACAAATGCTCATTTTAGACAAAGCATCATCATCCTCATGCATCATCAAGCATCATCATCCTCATGAGATAAAAGGCACACTTCATGTTATATGCTGTGTGATTCTTTTCCTTCTAAACACTATAGTTTTAAACGTACTGATGTATTTTTAATACTTTACTAGACTGATATACAACTATGATAAAATAGCACATATGCAATGTTTTGTGTCTCTGCTGTGTGTTTGCTTAATATTTTCCCTCTGGATATAAAAACAGACCCAAACCCTTGTCTCTATTGCTTTTTGGTGCATGTCCCGCAGCTGTAGCGCCTGTGATGCCAATCAACACAAGCGTTTCCCATTGGCTGCCCTAGCCGGCCAATCAAGTGCCTATGATCTAAGCACCTTTCCTCCGTTTCCCCGGGCAACCTACACCACACACTGAGCTCCATCTAACGGGGATCAACAGAACTGTGCAGAGAGGAGGATCCTGGGTTTTAGATATTCTGACTGTTTTCGCACACACACACACACACACACACACACACACACACACACACACACACACACACACACACACACACACACACACACACACACACACACACACACACACACACCACCACCATCATCATCATCATCAACATCATCATCAACATATCATCTGAGATGTGCAGAGAAGAATGAATTTGTAACTAATAATGATCACAAGGAATGAAGCCATCTTGCTAATCTGTCTGTCTGTCTGTCTGTCTGTCTGTCTGTCTGTCTGTCTGTCTGTCTGTCTGTCTGTCTGTCTGTCTGTAATTCTATTTTTCTATTTAACTCTCTTTGTGTCTCTCTTTATCTGTCCGTACTGTAGGTGCAACTGTCTGTTTGCCTGGATACAATAGCTGTAACTGTATATGTCTGTTTCTATATCTAATGGTCTGTCTGACTGTATCTTTGTCTCTGTTTGTCTGTCTATGTCTGTATTTGTGTGTCTGTCTGTATTTGTGTGTCTGTCTGTATGTATATGTGCAATATGTCTGTATTTATCTGTTAGTGTCTGTCTTTATGCATCAATCTGCATGAGTTGTATGACTATACTGGTTATCTGTCTGTTTGTCTGTCTGGATGTTTTTTCTTTGTTCATCTGTCTGTCTTAGTCTCTGTTTGTATGTCTGACTGTATCTGTCTATCTGTGTGTATGTCTGTTAATGTCTCTGTCTGTGTGTTTGTCTGTGTCTATCTGTCTGTCATCGTCTCTGTGTGTATGTCTAACTGTGTGTATGTCTGTCTGTCTGTGTGTTTGTCTGTGTCTATCTGTCTGTCTTAGTCTCTGTGTGTATGTCTAACTGTGTGTCTGTCTGTCTGTCTGTTTGTTTGTCTGTGTCTATCTGTCTGTCATCGTCTCTGTGTGTATGTCTAACTGTGTGTATGTCTGTCTGTCTGTGTGTTTGTCTGTGTCTATCTGTCTGTCATCATCTCTGTGTGTATGTCTAACTGTGTGTATGTCTGTCTGTCTGTGTGTTTGTCTGTGTCTATCTGTCTGTCTTAGTCTCTGTGTGTATGTCTAACTGTGTGTCTGTCTGTCTGTCTGTTTGTTTGTCTGTGTCTATCTGTCTGTCATCGTCTCTGTGTGTATGTCTAACTGTGTGTATGTCTGTCTGTCTGTGTGTTTGTCTGTGTCTATCTGTCTGTCATCGTCTCTGTGTGTATGTCTAACTGTGTGTATGTCTGTCTGTCTGTCTGTGTGTTTGTCTGTGTCTATCTGTCTGTCTTCGTCTCTGTGTGTATGTCTAACTGTGTGTATGTCTGTCTGTCTGTTTGTTTGTCTGTGTCTATCTGTCTGTCTTCGTCTCTGTGTGTATGTCTAACTGTGTGTATGTCAGTCTGTCAGTGTGTTTGTCTGTGTTTATCTGTCTGTTTTAGTCTCTGTGTGTATGTCTAACTGTGTGTCTGTCTGTCTGTCTGTCTGTCTGTCTGTCTGTCTGTCTGTCTGTGTGTTTGTCTGTGTCTATCTGTCTGTCTTAGTCTCTGTGTGTATGTCTAACTGTGTGTATGTATGTCTGTCTGTCTGTCTGTCTGTGTGTTTGTCTGTGTCTATCTGTCTGTCATCGTCTCTGTGTGTATGTCTAACTGTGTGTATGTCTGTCTGTCAGTGTGTTTGTCTGTGTGTTTGTCTGTGTCTATCTGTCTGTCTTCATCTCAGTGTGTATGTCTAACTGTCTGTCTGTCTGTCTGTCTGTCTGTCTGTCTGTCAGTGTGTTTGTCTGTGTTTATCTGTCTGTCTTAGTCTCTGTGTGTATGTCTAACTGTGTGTATGTCTGTCTGTCTGTCTGTCTGTCTGTCTGTGTGTTTGTCTGTGTCTATCTGTCTGTCTTAGTCTCTGTGTGTATGTCTAACTGTGTGTATGTCTGTCTGTCAGTGTGTTTGTCTGTGTGTTTGTCTGTGTCTATCTGTCTGTCTTAGTCTCTGTGTGTATGTCTAACTGTGTGTATGTCTGTCTGTCTGTCTGTCTGTTTGTGTGTTTGTCTGTGTCTTTATGTCTGTCTTAGTCTCTCTGTGTATGTCTAACTGTGTGTATGTCAGTCTGTCTGTGTGTTTGTCTGTGTCTATCTGTCTGTCTTAGTCTCTGTGTGTATGTCTAACTGTGTGTATGTCTGTCTGTCTGTCTGTGTGTTTGTCTGTGTGTTTGTCTGTGTCTATCTGTCTGTGTCTATCTGTCTGTCTTAGTCCCTGTGTGTATGTCTAACTGTGTGTATGTCTGTCTGTGTGTTTGTCTGTGTCTTTATGTCTGTCTTAGTCTCTGTGTGTATGTCTAACTGTGTGTATGTCTGTCTGTCAGTGTGTTTGTCTGTGTTTATCTGTCTGTCTTAGTCTCTGTGTGTATGTCTAACTGTCTGTCTGTCTGTCTGTATGTCTGTCTGTCTGTGTGTTTGTCTGTGTCTATCTGTCTGTCTTAGTCTCTGTGTGTATGTCTAACTGTGTGTTTGTCTGTCTGTCTGTCTGTGTGTTTGTCTGTGTCTATCTGTCTGTCTTAGTCTCAGTGTGTATGTCTGTGTGTATGTCTGTCTGTCTGTGTGTTTGTCTGTGTTTATCTGTCTGTCTTAGTCTCTGTGTGTATGTCTAACTGTGTGTTTGTCTGTCTGTCTGTCTGTGTGTTTGTCTGTGTTTATCTGTCTGTCTTAGTCTCTGTGTGTATGTCTAACTGTGTGTATGTCTGTCTGTCTGTCAGTGTGTTTGCCTGTCTATCTGTCTGTCTTCGTCTCTGTGTGTATGTCTAACTGTGTGTATGTCTGTCTGTCTGTCTGTTTGTTTGTCTGTGTCTATCTGTCTGTCTTCGTCTCTGTGTGTATGTCTAACTGTGTGTATGTCTGTCAGTCTGTCAGTGTGTTTGTCTGTGTTTATCTGTCTGTCTTAGTCTCTGTGTGTATGTCTAACTGTGTGTATGTCTGTCTGTCTGTCTGTCTGTGTGTTTGTCTGTATCTATCTGTCTGTCTTTGTCTCTGTGTGTATGTCTAACTGTGTGTCTGTCTGTCTGTCTGTCAGTGTGTTTGTCTGTGTTTATCTGTCTGTCTTAGTCTCTGTGTGTATGTCTAACTGTCTGTCTGTCTGTCTGTCTGTCTGTATGTCTGTCTGTCTGTGTGTTTGTCTGTGTCTATCTGTCTGTCTTCGTCTCTGTGTGTATGTCTAACTGTGTGTATGTCTGTCTGTCTGTTTGTTTGTCTGTGTCTATCTCTCTGTCTTCGTCTCTGTGTGTATGTCTAACTGTGTGTATGTCTGTCAGTCTGTCAGTGTGTTTGTCTGTGTCTATCTGTCTGTCTTCGTCTCTGTGTGTATGTCTAACTGTGTGTATGTCTGTCTGTCTGTCTGTCTGTGTGTTTGTCTGTGTCTATCTGTCTGTCTTCGTCTCTGTGTGTATGTCTAACTGTGTGTATGTCTGTCTGTCTGTCTGTCTGTCTGTGTGTTTGTCTGTGTCTATCTGTCTGTCTTAGTCTCTGTGTGTATGTCTAACTGTGTGTCTGTCTGTCTGTCTGTGTGTTTGTCTGTGTTTATCTGTCTGTCTTCATCTCTGTGTGTATGTCTAACTGTGTGTCTGTCTGTCTGTCTGTCTGTCTGTCTGTCTGTCTGTCTGTCTGTCTGTCTGTCTGTGTTTATCTGTCTGTCTTAGTCTCTGTGTGTATGTCTAACTGTGTGTATGTCTGTCTGTCTGTCTGTCTGTCTGTCTGTGTGTTTGTCTGTGTCTATCTGTCTGTCATCGTCTCTGTGTGTATGTCTAACTGTGTGTATGTCTGTCTGTGTGTTTGTCTGTGTCTATCTGTCTGTCATCGTCTCTGTGTGTATGTCTAACTGTGTGTATGTCTGTCTGTCAGTGTGTTTGTCTGTGTGTTTGTCTGTGTCTATCTGTCTGTCTTCGTCTCAGTGTGTATGTCTAACTGTCTGTCTGTCTGTCTGTCTGTCTGTCTGTCTGTCTGTCAGTGTGTTTGTCTGTGTTTATCTGTCTGTCTTAGTCTCTGTGTGTATGTCTAACTGTGTGTATGTCTGTCTGTCTGTCTGTCTGTCTGTCTGTGTGTTTGTCTGTGTCTATCTGTCTGTCTTAGTCTCTGTGTGTATGTCTAACTGTGTGTATGTCTGTCTGTCAGTGTGTTTGTCTGTGTGTTTGTCTGTGTCTATCTGTCTGTCTTAGTCTCTGTGTGTATGTCTAACTGTGTGTATGTCTGTCTGTCTGTCTGTTTGTGTGTTTGTCTGTGTCTTTATGTCTGTCTTAGTCTCTCTGTGTATGTCTAACTGTGTGTATGTCTGACTGTCTGTGTGTTTGTCTGTGTCTATCTGTCTGTCTTAGTCTCTGTGTGTATGTCTAACTGTGTGTATGTCAGTCTGTCTGTGTGTTTGTCTGTGTCTATCTGTCTGTCTTAGTCTCTGTGTGTATGTCTAACTGTGTGTATGCCTGTCTGTCTGTCTGTGTGTTTGTCTGTGTGTTTGTCTGTGTCTATCTGTCTGTGTCTATCTGTCTGTCTTAGTCTCTGTGTGTATGTCTAACTGTGTGTATGTCTGTCTGTGTGTTTGTCTGTGTCTTTATGTCTGTCTTAGTCTCTGTGTGTATGTCTAACTGTGTGTATGTCTGTCTGTCAGTGTGTTTGTCTGTGTTTATCTGTCTGTCTTAGTCTCTGTGTGTATGTCTAACTGTCTGTCTGTCTGTCTGTCTGTATGTCTGTCTGTCTGTGTGTTTGTCTGTGTCTATCTGTCTGTCTTAGTCTCTGTGTGTATGTCTAACTGTGTGTTTGTCTGTCTGTCTGTCTGTGTGTTTGTCTGTGTCTATCTGTCTGTCTTAGTCTCAGTGTGTATGTCTGTGTGTATGTCTGTCTGTCTGTGTGTTTGTCTGTGTTTATCTGTCTATCTTAGTCTCTGTGTGTATGTCTAACTGTGTGTATGTCTGTCTGTCTGTCTGTTTGTTTGCCTGTCTATCTGTCTGTCTTCGTCTCTGTGTGTATGTCTAACTGTGTGTATGTCTGTCTGTCTGTTTGTTTGTCTGTGTCTATCTGTCTGTCTTAGTCTCTGTGTGTATGTCTAACTGTGTGTATGTCTGTCAGTCTGTCAGTGTGTTTGTCTGTGTTTATCTGTCTGTCTTAGTCTCTGTGTGTATGTCTAACTGTGTGTATGTCTGTCTGTCTGTCTGTCTGTGTGTTTGTCTGTATCTATCTGTCTGTCTTCGTCTCTGTGTGTATGTCTAACTGTGTGTCTGTCTGTCTGTCTGTCAGTGTGTTTGTCTGTGTTTATCTGTCTGTCTTAGTCTCTGTGTGTATGTCTAACTGTCTGTCTGTCTGTCTGTCTGTATGTCTGTCTGTCTGTGTGTTTGTCTGTGTCTATCTGTCTGTCTTAGTCTCTGTGTGTATGTCTATCTGTGTGTATGTCTGTCTGTCTGTCTGTCTGTCTGTCTGTCTGTGTGTTTGTCTGTGTCTATCTGTCTGTCATCGTCTCTGTGTGTATGTCTATCTGTGTGTATGTCTGTCTGTCTGTTTGTTTGTCTGTGTCTATATTTCTGAGTGTTTACTGTATGTCTGTCTGTGTCTCTGCTTGTCTCTGTCTGTGTCATTCCATATGCCTTTGTCTCTGTCTATTTGTCTGTCTTTCTGTCTCTCAGACTGTCACAATTTCACATCCAACCTTACCGTCTAGTGTGTGTGTTATAATCACATCGTGTCTGGATTAAAACTTAGCACTTATAAAGCCTCTCGTGTCAGAAGCAGTAAGAGTTTACAGTATATTAAATTTTATTTGCTAAATTGACTTTTTTTAAGAGCTGATCTAAAGCACAGTGTAGTAAAAGCAGTCACTGTTTTGTTCCTGATAGAACGATCACATGATGTTTTTTTTTCCTACACAGAGTTTTTGTATATTTGTCAGTGGTGGACAGGTAAAGCGCTCAGAGATGTTGCAGTGTTTGTTTTACGAGGAATGCTTGGACCTCCTGCTGAAGCTGAGATTTACTGTATGTGTGTGTGTCAGATCGTGTGTGTGGATGAAGTTTTCCACAGAGCTTTTTTTTTTTGGGTTGTTTTTGGAACCTGGCCGCCGCAAGTCATGTGACATATGAGACCCAGATGTGAAAAGAGGCCGGGTTGATGCTAAGCAAGATGCTGCAGTTGATTCAGCACATCAGGTGAACAGATCCTAGTGTGTCAATGTAAAATTTGGAAATATTTTTCAGCTATTATGATCAGGATACAAATCCCAGGATCGACAGAATGACAGCTGACTTTAATCAACATCTGAGCTGTACTGTGCGAGGGCAGATTTCCTGCTCTCCAATTTTTTTTCTCCTCCGATCTGATGTCACTCCAAGACATAAGGTGAGTTCACGTTGAGTTAAAAATTGGATTTAAAATGTATTTTCAAATCTATTGTTGATTTATTTTCTTTACAATATGTAATAACGATATTCTGTCAATGTATTCGAGACAATTTGGTCAGACACTTTCATGTGAATAATAAATAAATAATGAAAAAAAAGAGATTATTTTAACAGTATTTCACAACATTTCGCATTGAATTGAGGGCCTTGCTCAGGGGCCCAACAGTGGTGGCTTTAGAACTGTGAAGTAAAAGACAAAAGTGGTGTGGAGACAGAAACAGGAAGTGATGACAAACCATATCATTTAGCATGCACCATTATCCAGAGTGACTCACATTTTAAGTAACTGTGTAATTGAAGGATAAGGGCCTCGCTCAGGGGCCCAATGGACCTTGGGTTCAAACTCACAACCTTCCTGATGGAAGTCCAACACCTCAGCCATTAGGCTACCACATCCCCATCGTTCTGGAAAAGAAAAAAATTCAAAAAGGTCACATGAGGTCAACTTTGGCAGTATGATAAATTTGTGTTTATTTATTTTGTTTTTTACTATAAAATCATGTGAGTCGATTTTAATTGCTTTCGCACGCAGTCTTAGACTCTTATTTCCATCACTACTTAAAATCGATGCTTAAAGAACGTAGCGTGTTCTCATCTCCACCTCAAATAAAGTAATAGTCAGTTCAAATAAAAGAGTCTGTCAAATCCACCGACGTAAATATATCCTCATGTGCGATCGCTTAAACCTGCTCGAGATCTCCACAGCCAAAGAACATTAAGATTTTATCACCACTTTCAGCCTAATAACATTTTAAACCTTCTCAGTGGAACTCTTCATGGTAGGATTTCTTCTGGTGCTTTTTTTTTCTCTTTTATCAGTGAACCTGTAAATATTCTACTGATTATACGATCCTCAAAAAAGAAAGCATCATGTCTTTGTGGTAAAAGAAATTGCACCCTATTTGTTTTTTTTTTTCAATAAAAAGTGTGTTTTCTGGAGGCATTTTTTCTGTGATGCTGGAAACGATCTCCACAATCCATCTCATTAAGGGCAAGCTGTGATGACAAGATGTTCTGTGAAGGAAGAGACTAATTGCCAACTCGCTCTCTAGCTCCAATCTTCACTTCGCACGCACCAGGCTGACTCACGAAGTAACGCTCTGCGCTCAGAACAGCGGTTTTCTAATGGCTAATGTGTTTAAGTCGTACCATAAGTTTATTCATCTCAAGTTTGCAAAAAAAAAAATAATACCAGATAAATAATAATAAAAAAACTTTATTTATTTAGGATTTATTTATTTTGAATGGAGAACATTGAGTGTGTGTGGAGTTTGCATGTTCTCCCCGTGCCTCGGGGGTTTCCTCTGGGTACTCCGGTTTCCTCCAAAGACATGCATGGTAGGTTGATTGGCAGCTCTGGAAAAATTGTCTGTAGTGTGTGAGTGTGTGAGTGAATATGAGTGTGTGTGTGTCCTGCGATGGGTTGGCACTCCGTCCAGGGTGTATCCTGCCTTGATGCCCGATGACGCCTGAGATAGGCACAGGCTCCCCGTGACCTGAGAAGTTCGGATAAGCGGTAGAAAATGAATGAATGAATGAACATTGAGATCCAATCACACCAATTTTTCTTTCACTTATAATCTGTTAGATATAGAAGAATATTTCGCTAAAAACGTGTGCAAATGCTCATATAGTAGCGTAATGTACTCTGTATTAGAATGTTATAATCCAGATTGTTTGAATAGCCTCGTATACACTCTTGAGGTGCAGTTTTCTTTGTAATGGACAAGACATTGATATCGCACTTGGTTCTGTTGAGAATTTAATGAATTCATGTAATAAATTGGTAAATAATGTAACGGTAATGTAATATTTGAATTTTTAACAATTGTAGATTTGTCTTGGTTGTAGTTTTATAACAGTTACATATGTTTAATGCTTGTAGTGTTTAAGAATTGTACATTGCAGTGGTTATTGTTTTATTCATTTCAACTCTATTTTATTCGTATCGCGCTTTTAACAATGGACATTGTCTCAAAGAAGCTTTACGGTACATAAGAAATTTAGAAGAAAAAGTTTATCGGTGATAAACAAAAATACTTTTCATATAATATAAAAGTTCAACATTAATAAGTCTAAGGTGACTGATGTGATTGTGGTTAGATGGAAGAGGAAGAAACCTTGAGAGGAACCAGACTCAAAAGTGAACCTCATCCTCATTTGGGTGACACTGAAGGGTGCGATTATAAATATAATGTCTGACAAAACACACCTTTATTTTGGATCTAACACGCTTTATTGATTTATTTATTTATTTGTTTATTTAGTTATTTATTTTACACACTTGCTAAAATGAAAACGAGTGCACAAGAATTCTGTTTTTGCAGAAAGAAGATTAAAATCTGAGTTACGTTGCTTTACTAGATTACTACGAGAAGTTCATTCCATCGCCTCGGTGCCAGAACAGAATAGAGTCTTGATGTGCATCTACCTCTAACCCTGAGCGATGGTGGGACCAGATCGTCAGATATCAAGATATCAGATCGTGGTGCAGTATAGTATATTATTAGTTCTATATTATTATCGACTCATAAACCTGTTATACACCAGACATCATCTGCTGCTGCGGATGATCTCTAAAGATTCTCATTACAAAATCTATTTCTGTACAGGAATCACGTCTCCTTCTTGCTGTTGGTGATCTCCAAATCCTGCCTTTTTTTCGCCCTCGGATTCATCCTGACACTTTTTCTGCTGCTCTGCATGATCACTTAAGATTTACATCACTAAAACAATTCTATCCAGGAATAATTTTTGCTTCAGTGTTTAATCTCTGGTGGATTTTTAAGACTTACAGTATACCTAAGAGCTGCCGTTAATACTGTCTGTGTTCAGAAATAAATGTCTTTGTCATGTCTGAGTCAACAGCGGTGAATAATATGAAGCTCATATGAAAGTAGACACTCAGAGATTTTATATAAAGAGAACTTATAGTGTTTTATTAGTATTTCTGTTTGTTTCTAGCTTACTATGGAAAATATATTCATAGAAATGTTCCAAAAATGGTTAGTTTTTTGTATCTTTAAAGTAAACGTTGATATCAAACCCATTTCTGCTCTCTGAGACGCTCCAAGTGTAAGATGTTTGTTTGTTCATAAACATCTTACATTTATCTTCTACCACTAAAATTCAGGGTAAAGTTATCAACGGAGGAAAAACACGTCTAAAACAGTCTGAAAGACAACAGAGTCATGATTTTAGATCACACTCACAGACAGAAAATCACTCATTTGTTTACACTGATGGAAAACGTCCCATGAGTCCATTTTTTTTATTCCAGAACGAAACACCAGTGTACTGGGAGAAATGGCTCAATTGCTCTAAAACTACAAAAACATCTTGATTCTAGCTCCCAGAATATAATAGATTAAAAACATGTTACACTTTCTCTCTGTCTTTGTGTCTGAAATCAACCGTGATGCGCACGCATTTCTGATTTGTTGTAACTTCAGCACACAATATTAAAGACATCATTCACTCCATAATCATCACAGACTCTAAGATCCTCGTTAAATTAAATGAAAAAAAAAAAAAAAAAGCTAAAAATCGAAGTTTCATAAAAGCGGATTTGAGTACGCCGATTAAAATGCACCTCTATTTTACATCTGGACACTCTAATGTGCATCTAATGTGTTATTTTATTTTACGCACTCAGCGGAATGAAAACGACTGCACTGGGATTTCCCTTTTGCTGAAAGATGATAAAATCTGACAGGTAGAAACGATGAATTAAAAATGAACCGGTTCAGATTCATAATAGTACAAAACATACAGTACATCTTTTCTTTTTTTTTTTTTATTATTATTAAGCTTGAACATTGAAATCAGAAATCCAAATTCCAGTCTGGGGACATAACCGTGTTCCAGGAGTCGTATTAAACTGGACGGAAGGAAAATATTGACAGAATAAGTGAGATGGTGCAAGAGTGGGTGAGAGGAAGATTTTGCCTCTACACACACAGCATTAAATAACAGCGCCGTCCCAAACACACAGTCCTCTACGTTACCCTGGGCTTTGTGTGGTCGTCAGGTTTTTACGAGATTAATCCTCTCGCATATATTGCCAATATAAATATGATCCGGCTCTGCGGGACGCCCCACGGAGGACCGTTAAAGCTCCAACACAGCCACACACAACTTTTACTGTGCCTTGTGTGGGGTTTTTACTTCCTTTTTCCTCAGAGGACACTCCCTAACCCTTGTGTGTGTGTGTATCTTTGTGTGTATGTGACCTGGGTTAGAAACACAAACGTGATGTCACTCCATCACAGCCCACCATGAGAAAAGCCCATAATGTGCAGTGCGGAATGAGAAGTGGGTTAAAGGCAGGGCCTTAATGACCTTTTGCACTACTGGAGTCTTCGTGGCCTCATCTGTGTCCGACGTCCTGCCGCTTCTGCCAAAGTTTTCATCCAGGCCGAGGTGGAAGACACACCAGCAGGGATGTGTTGGTGTAACACTCATACACATAGTAACAACTCCGTCCATACACCTACAGCAATTCAGTTCAATTCTATTGTATTCATTTGGAATTGCAACCGTCTAGATCAGGGGTCGGCAACCCGCGGCTCCGGAGCCGCAAGTGGCTCTTTTATCCCTCTGCTGAAGCTCCCTGTAGATTTGGAAAATAAATATTTAATTTAAATTTATTTTATTTTAGTTAGTTAGATTTTAAAAAAATGAAATTCTAATATAATGATGCCTTTGTTGTAACAAAATAAACCGTGTTGAATTTTTTTGTTGCTCAAAATATGCGTCGTAACTGCCGACTTGCGAAATCCGACACAAAAGCAGACGCGTTTTTGGTTCGCTGCAGCCGGCAAGTTAAAATTTTGATGTCATGAATACGAAGAGGACTCGATTAGACATTGTACATTTTATTTGAAAGTAACCTTCAACCCAGCGTCTTTTTTTCAAGTTTAGTTCAAACTGTTCAAAATATTTTGTTTGCCTGCAGAAATAAAATGTTGTTTACTCTGTAGAAGTTCATTGATTTCATAAATGCAACACACTACAGTTTTTTTCTACACTTTCCATAAAGGTAAAAAAAAAAAAAAACGATATATGCACCGCTATCTTTATTTTAGATGTCAAAAGGGTTTTGTGGCTCCCTGTGTTTTTTTTTTCTGGTCCAAATGGCTCTTTGAGTGTTTAAGGTTGCCGACTCTTGGTCTAGATGATCACAAAGCCAGAGCTTTTACTATATTTAGAATTTATTAAAAAGCAAAAATCAAACAAACAACCAAAAAAAAAACCAAAAAAACTAAATAGTATAAATACACTGGGGTATATTATGTAGAATAGTGGTATAAATAAAATGTTTATTTTTATTATTATATGTAGAATTTTATATACATATAATAATATATTTATGAATATAACATTTTATATATAAATACATATAATGTTATATTTATAAAAAAAAACGTATATATATATGAAAGATCTTATCATAGAATTTTATGCCAAAGCGAAACTAGAGATATTTTCATTTGTAATTAAAAATAATGAAGATATCTTTATTAGTAAGATGGCAAGGAACTAATGGAAAGGTAGACTGCTAATTTTAATGCTAGCAACATGACTTCTTCTAGCTGTTGATGATCTCCAGATCCTGCATCCTATCGTTCTCTGATTCATCCTCACACTTTTTCTGTTGCTGTGCAGAACAGAAACTAAAACGTTTCTATCCAGAATAATTTTTGCTTCAGAGTTTAATCTCCTGTTGGTTTCGGATGACTTTTACCTAAGAGCTGCTGCTCTAATCATAAAGACGGTGATACTCAAACTCATAACTGTACGGAAGAGTAAGAGCCTGTGATGTTTTTGGGCTAAAAACAAAATAACAAAATAAATATATTTACCCCTATTTCTCTCTGTCTTTGTGTCTGAAATCAGTTAACCATGGTGCGCACACATTTAGGATTTGTTGTAACTTCAATACACAATATTTATCATCACAGATGCCATACAGATGCCATTCCCTCCATAATCCCCCTAAAATCCTCCCTCAACAGCAATGTTTCTGTGCATCACATACAATAAGTAGAACCTAAATCGATTGCTAATGAGCTTAAAATTGATGCTTATGTTACAAGTACCTTTATATCTAGTACCTGATTCGTGTGAATCTTTATAAATCTCCTGTAATCTGCATAGAGCTGATATTTTTTCCTAAACATATCTTTATTAGTTTTATGCATTTAGAACACTGGACATGTCTATAAACCTCTTATGTCTGTGGCTGGTATTTGTTTGTCAATGTAGATCCACACATTTCTTATTATAGATTAACTGGATACCTCGTTACATTACTTTCCAAAATCCTCTTTAATGTCACTATTTTGAACAAACTCCAAAAACACCTTCCAGAAGTCCTAAAACTCAGACGTTCTCTTCCACACAAGGTATGTAAGTTTCCCAAGAGCCTAAATTCAGAGATTATTTTTTAAAACCGACTTTGGTCCCCGACTAATCCAATTTGGCACAAGAATTAAAGAAACAAACAAACAAATAAAAAAAAAACAACAACTTTGGCAACCCTGGATGGTCGACATTCTTAAAGCTTGCCAGCTGGCTGGTCTAATCTCCACACGCTCACTCTGTCCATATCACCATATCATACACTTGATCTCACACATACACACACACACAACCACACACACACACACACACACACACACACACACACAACCACACACACAACCACACACACACACACACACACACAACCACACACACACACACACACGCACACATGCTCGAGCCAAACATAATATATTTTCAGCTAACTTATAATATTAAGCAATCAAGTGTCTTGCTTGTTATAGACAGAAGTCTTTGGTTGTCTGGATATATTCACAACAGCTGAAAGTCCACAAAATCCTATGTTTAGTTATTGGAAAGCGAAGGATGGATTAAAAAAAGAAACATTTCTCTGACTCAGACGTTGAATTTCTTTCGGCTCGACTCGATCTGCGAAAATATAAATGATTATAATTCAGTAGCATATCCAGCAGAGTCACAGTACACTATACATAAGCGGGTAAAAGAAAATGGTCTGACACAAAAACTATAATAAAAAAATTATTAAATAAAACAAACAAACAAATACATAAATAAATAAATAATGTAACAAATCGTTTATGCTATTTACACTGGTCAAAAATTGTCTAAAAATAGTTGTGGGGCAGGAGCAGGAGTCAGATACAAACGCTACACTTTTGCTTCTGTTGACTATTCACACGCTAGTGAATGCTGGAGTCCAGAAATGTTAGCTCAGTGTGAAATAGTTTCATGATATGAGGAAGAAACCTTGAGAGGAACCAGACTTAGAAGTGAACCTCAACCTCATTTGGGTGACACCGGACAGGAAATGTCAATGTAAATAATGTCCTTTCTACAACAGTTTATAATTGTGCAACCGAGAGCTACGGAGGAACTAACAGGTAAGAGTCACTGAGTCAGAGTTTGTTACAGACTCAAAACTTCATTCCTTTCTTTCTTTCAAAGTCTTCAAATGTCCACTAATGAAGACCTGAGCACAAAGCTGACTGACGCAACGGTGGCTCAAAGACTGAGTGAGCCAGAACCACTCCAAGTCATGCACTCCAAGTGGTTCTGTCCACAGTAATCAATCCCGTGTGTCACGAGCTGTCCAAGCAGATCTATCCCAACAGAGTGACGAGACCCCAACCAGGGGTAGGGTGTCAGGATGGAGAGAGAGTAAGAGAGAGAGAGAGTGAGAGAGAGAGAGGGAGATAAATGATAAGTAAATAATAAATTATTAGCTTTAAAAGTATATCAGATCACCATTAAAAGGGCAGCTGCCCGATTTGCATCTGTCTGATTTACTTTTAATCGACACTCGGAAACCTCGGTTGGCGAAATTGCTAACATTAAGGAAGCAAATATTTTAAATGTCAGCTGGATAGTTTGTGACTAACAAGGAGGAAATAAGTAAACAAACAAACAAACAAACAAACAAACAAATAAATAAATAAATAAATAAGGGTGGAAAAGGGTAGGAAACTGTCACATACAGTCGCCTATCCTATTTGCAGCGCTTTCCAAATTAATTTCACGTCCGTACAACGACTCGAATCTTAAATTCGTTCAAATCCTATTTAAAAAATGAGGCTTCTTATCTGCATTCATGCTTTTCATCTGTTTGCCTTAGCAGACAGGATGACTGCAGAATTTTCTATTATGATTTTTGCGACTTTGGCATAAAAAAAAAAAAAAGAAGAAGATAAAAAAAACGCAACCCTGGCAACCCTGGATGGTCGACAACTTTAAAGGTTGCCAGCTGGCTGGTCAAATCTCCACACGCTCACTCTGTCTATATCACCATATCATACACTTCATCTCTCTCTCTCTCTCTCTCACACACACACACACACACACACACACACACACTCAGTGTATATTATAGTGGGGTAATGTGATACAGACAGTATTAGGTGGTAGATTAGCTCAACGTGGCGGCAGACTGTCTGTACTCTTTCCTGCCGTATATGCACTGGTGTTGCTTTACCAAACTCACCAGGACCGAATACTTTTTAGTTTATCTATCAGAGTCGTGTTCCAAAGTGACGACAGGGTGAAAGGTCAAACGTTCCAGTCAAATCCTTGCTCAAGACATCATCTCATAATGCGATGAAATCCATTCACTCCCTACATTAACTTATCTCATATTTTTGTGATTCTTGGCACTTTCCCTAATTTGCTAATAAACAAGCGGGCTGACTGTAGGTGGTAGCGGCGCACAAACACTTTACATTAGCAAGTAGCGTATCTCTCCGACTCGAACGGCCCAGCATGGCTGGAGACAGCTGACTGGTAAGACGCTCATTTGCAGAAAGTTGAGCATCTGCAGCAATATTTATCTTCTTTCCGCGTGTTCAGTAATGGCTTCGCAAAACGATGGATGAGGCAGTTCCTTTTCTTGCCTTCAGGTGAACAATGAGCATGTGTAGATTCTTGGCCTATGGCCAGCGTATGATAAAGTTGAATTGGAATGCATCCTTTGCTGTAACAAACATATCACCACCAGCACCATCATCACCACCATCCGAGAAATTGAGCATTAACATAATTAGCTAGCATATTGTTAATTTTTTTTTTTGTTGCTCTGTTGATGTTGCACAGCATCTAAACAAATTTCATTTTACTAGAATGCGTATAGAGGTGGTGGTGGTGGTGGTGGGGTGACGGGGGTGAACGCTAACAGGCTGCCGGTGCGAGCGAAAACCTCCGGGGCGAGAAGAACGAAAGAAAACAATTTTTTTGAGAAGAAGAAATCTTCAGTGGTGTTAACTCTTTTGCTTGATGGCGTTTTGCTAATTACAGCACTTCCTAGAAACCGAAGTAATCGGCTAGTGTCAGCGCCTGAAGCTTATCGAGAAACATGCAGGCGCTCATGTCTGGATGAAGAGGTTTTTTTTGTATCTTGGGGAAAAAAAAAAATCGAGGAATACAGAGCAGAGCGAGGGGACAAAAGAAACTGGTCCGATATCAAACAAGGACGCAGTCGTAATTAACCTTTTTGATTCGTGTCGTATGTAAGTGCTGCAATTAGTGTGGTTTTTTTTTTGCTAATGAGTCTCATTAGCATGGCATGACCTCTGCTAATCTGGCCCGACACAGAGGCTGGTGCTGTCAGGAGTCGAGGAGACGAAACCTCAGGAACATTTACTGACTTATATCCTCCGTCTCAAGTCAGATGGCTGTTATCTTCATCTCCTCAGCTCTATGCTTTTATGCTTTTGCTTATTATACACATTTGCGCAGCAATAAGAACGGACGCTTGCTCGATCACACGGCGACAGAAAGCTCATGAACGTTCTGTTGTTCTTGCGACGGAATGCAAATGCGGCTTTGCCATGGTAATGGCAGCTTGCTCTTTGACGAAGAGAGAGTAAATGTAGGAGAGTGTTACGGTAAAGCAAAGGCTAGAGAGAGGAATGTTCAGATGCAGCAGAGTTTAGGAGGAGGTAATGAGGCAGGACATATGCACACACACACACACACACACACACACACACACACACACACACACACACACACACACACACACACACACACACACACACACACACACACACACACACACAAACACATGCTGAAAGGAAACACTGGGACAGGAGCCTTCAGGAGCAACAGCCGGGAAAGTGCATATAATGTTCCCCTTGAACATCATTTCTCAGTGAGAGCCATGGATGCAGATGTTACCTAAATTCCAGAGTTTCCATCTTATTTATTTATTTATTTATTTATTTATTTATTTATTTATTTATTTATTTACTCTTTTTTCTTTTTCTTTTTGCAACTATTGGCAAATCCAGTGTGCATCAGCAACACAGAACTGAAGTCTGCATGTCTTGTCATGTTTATGCTTGTTTTAATTCTGATTTTGAGTCTCTATATTTTTCAGTATCAGAAATGAATCTAAAATCTATTTAAGCCATATTACACAAGCAAGAGTACGCTTAAGTGCCATTAATATTCACGATAGATAGATAGATAGATAGATAGATAGATAGATAGATAGATAGATAGATAGATAGATAGATAGATAGATAGATAGAGAGTCAGTAGATAGATAGATAGATAGATAGATAGATAGATAGATAGATAGATAGATAGATAGATAGATAGATAGATAGATAGATAGATAGATAGATAGAGAAACACATGTATGTTCCAGTGTAGGGGAAGGATTTGCAATTCAGAGAGAGAGAGAGAGAGAGAGAGAGAGAGAGAGAGAGAGAGAGAGAGAGAGAGAGAGAGAGAGAGAGAGAGAGTCAGTAGATAGATAGATAGAGAGAGAGAGAGAGTCAGTAGATAGATAGATAGATAGATAGATAGATAGATAGATAGATAGATAGATAGATAGATAGATAGATAGATAGATAGATAGAGAAACACATGTATATTCCAGTGTAGGGGAAGGATTTGCAATTCAGACAGAGAGAGAGAGAGAGAGAGAGAGAGAGAGAGAGAGAGAGAGAGAGAGAGAGAGAGAGAGAGAGAGAGAGAGAGAGAGAGTCTATCACTTTTCAGTGGGCATGTCACTCTCTAAAATCAACAGAAATGTCTGTCACTGATTGGCTGCCTAATTGGCTTCCTTTTTTGTCTTCAAAAATTCCACTCTATTTGATGCTAAAAATGAAATCTGAAATCTTTGAAATCTGCTGACATCCACTAGCAAAAAAAAACCAAGCAAACCTACACAGTGTAGATGTACATGTACAGTAAATATAAAAAAAAGTCTCACGTGAAAAACCTAGCAGTACCTCCTATATATCACCGAATGCTTTGGGTGACAAGCTCCAATTACCCGTGAAGAGCCAAGGCATTCATAAGCATTTCATATCTCATTAAATACAGTTATTTATTTTACAGGGAGCAGTGTTTTGCCGGGGAAAACCAAAGCTGTTTAAAACGGGAATAAAACCGGAGTTTAACGACATGTCAAATGTTGCACGACTTTGTAAGAAGCGTTTTCCCCACCTATCACGCTCAATTTAGAGATTAGACAAATCACATCCTGTCAGAATTTAAGATTAGACCTCGGTGTGTGAGAGATTCACACCTGGAGCTGGAACGGGACATAAAAAGAATAAATGACACACTATAATAAAATTTCATGGTTCGAAATGAAGACGCTGTCATTAGATTTTAAACACATAAAAGTTCTGACTTTTATTTCCCAAAGTTTTTCCCCTTCACACCTGAACACTTCCACTGGCGAACGTGAACGACGTGACTGACATTCATGAGATTGCACAAGTGGCTGAGGGATTTTCTTCTCCGTCACCTTTCTGAACGTGAAGCGAATCCGGACCCCTCGAGATAAGATTAGACTTTAGCGCTCCTCGGAGACTCGTACAAAGCCGTGACATCATCTTCTCGACTCTGATAGACAGTGCGATGGATTCCCTAGACGAGTCACACTTCAGTTTGGAGAACCTCCACAGAGACACACGGCATGTGTCGTATTGAGCGTTTGAGAGAAATGTGCTCCGGTGTGGCGCAGCTTGAGTCCTGAAGTCTTTAGAAGCAGAAGAGAATGATGGGAATACACGACTGAGTCGGCTTGTAAATATCAATACAGCTATGAGGCGATGATGTTTATGGGACTTTTTTACTGTGGAAAAAAGCAGAGCTGCTGATAGAGAGGATTGTTCTGGAAAGAAAATCATACTCATGATTTTGAATATCATCATCATCATCATCATCATCATCATCATCATCATCATCATCATCATAATCTTCTTCTTTATCATCATTAACATCACCATCTTCTTTTTCATTATTATTAATATCATCATCATCATCATCATCATCATCATCATCATCATTATCTTCTTCTTTATTATCATCATCGTCTTCTTCTTCTTCTTCATTATCAATAACATCATCATCATCATCATCATCATCACCACCATCATCTTCACCATCATCATCATCTTCTTCTTTGTTATCATTAACATCATCATCATCATCATCATCATCATCATCATGATTTTTATAATCATCATCTTCTTCTCCATCATCATTCTTATAATCACTATCATCATTATCATCATTATCAGCATCATCCAGTTTTTCTGATGTTTTTTTTTCTGATTTTCTGAGATCATCAGTAACACCTCTTATTACACCTGTTATAATACATTTATATCAAATTGCATTTCACTTTATAACACATTTTAACACCTCAAAACATATTTAAGTCCATCCTAAAAGGATAGGTTTTATTTTATTTAATTTTATTTTATTTCACAGAAAATAGTCTAGGGCGCACGGTGGCTTAGTGGTTAGCACGTTCGCCTCACACCTCCAGGTTTGGGGGTTCGATTCCCGCCTCCGCCTTGTGTGTGTGGAGTTTGCATGTTCTGATGGGTTGGCACTCCGTCCAGGGTGTATCCTGCCTCGATGCCCGATGACGCCTGAGGCTCCCCGTGACCTGTGCTCCCCGTAGTTCGAATAAGCTGTAGAAAATGAGTGAGTGAGAAAATAGTCGAGTCCTTCCTAGAAATGCCATCATACATCTTTAAGAAAACTATTTTCAAGCATAAAAATAAATGACAGAATTTATTTGACTGTCACTATTGAAAGTATTTGAGTTGTAGGAGCTCTAAGTGAGATTATTGAAAAAAAGTTTGAGATTCTAAGACAAATTTTGTGTCATTATTTTGTCAGCATATTTATTGGCAAAAGTTTTAAATACATAATAAATTTATACCTGTTTTATTAGAGCACACTAAATAAAGTGAATCATATTTTAAAAAATATTGTTCATAAATAATTACTGGATGCATCGATGGAATAAATAAACTGATTTAATTCAGCATTGGATTTCTTAAAAGTATCACATACAAATGATTAAAAATGTGCTATAATAAATGTGTAATAATTTATACATATTAGAAATATATTTTATGTAGTTATATTAAAAATCTATAGCTAAAGAATTTATAATATAATATATTGTATTTATCATAAATCCTTTTTTTAAATGATTATAAATAGGCTTTTTTATAATGTATATATACTGTATATGGTGTGAGCTGAAACAGTAAAGAATGTATTAGTGAAATTATTGATATATTATAATTTACATGTGTTATATACATAATATTTTCTAAGCAGTATTTGTGAGCAGTGAATAATAAATGAAATAAATAAAAATTGTATTATCAAATACTGGGTATGAATTTAAAACATTTAAAAATGAAATAATAAAATATACATTACATTGACATAAAAATATATATTAAATATCAATATTTTAAACATGTTTTAAATGTGTATAAAATATTATAAACATTTAATTATATTATAAATATTATAATAAAATATAATTAAAAAATACATATTTCAAATGTTTACAATAATAATTGTTAAGTAGTAATACTTTTTTAATACTAAAAAATATAATCTAGTAATAATAATAGTTTGTAATAATAATTTAATTGTAAATATAATTCCTTTATAACACAGGTAATAACAACATAGAGCGCTAACACTTTATAATACGTTATGAACCTGTCCATGGTTTATTATGCATCTGAGCTCCATGGAAAATTTTCCCACATCATCTCAGACCAAACTGAAAGTGAGATGAAGTTGAGATTTGATGATGATGGATTATGTTGGTATTGTTATATCATCTTATCCTAGAGTTCATTTTCAGATCATATCATTAACGATGGTTCCATGAGGTTCCTTCATGTCACTGCCAACAGAATCAACTCTAAACCGAGCCTGAAAAGCTGCATGAAAAACGAGAAGCAGCGGAGGATGGAAGTATGCAGTATGGAAATCTGCGAGTTTGCCAAAGCATGCAGTCGAGTGCCACGAGTCGTTGGTATATTTGACGGTAAAAGATCAAGGCCCACTGGGTTGGAACTTTGGTGCTGTGCTGGACAAGCAACACAAGGTGCCTCCTGGATGTGCTGACATCACCGGTTAACACCCAGAGGCTTCAGTCCATCTCAAACGCTGGTTAAATACACAGCTGATGGGTGGCGTTTGATCAGCGTCAACATTTCTCTGTGTGTAATCAGAAAACATCTTGCCAGGGGAGTGTTTGAGTTGGCCATGAGCTGAGCGTCTATTAAGCGAGGTCGTCCATGCACTTCAAAGCATCTTGGCCTTTGTAGTTCCTTTATTCCTGGATTCCTTTATTTGAGATGTTTATCTTCCCTGGGAAATCTGGAAAGCATATAGCCGAGAGGCAACGACGTAGCCTTCTTTTTGTCCTACGCTTTCAGCACATGGTCAATATCCAAAAGTTCAAACCATGCTGAGAATATCTCTCTCTCTCTCTCTCTCTCTCTCTCTCTCTCTCTCTCTCTCTCTCTCTCTCTCTCTCTCTCTTTCTGTCTGTCTCTCAGCTACTCTGTCTAGGGATCCAGAAAAATATAAAAATAATATATATATATTTCGTTAAACCCACCATCTCTCTCTCTCTCTCTCTCTCTCTCTCTCTCTCTCTCTCTCTCTCTCTCTCTCTCTCTCTCTCTCTCTCTCTCTCTCTCTGTCTCTCTGTCTCTCAGCTATTCTGTCTAGGGATACAGAAAAATATAAAAATAATATATATATATTTTTTTAAACCCACCATATCTCTCTCTCTCTCTCTCTCTCTCTCTCTCTCTCTCTCTCTCTCTCTCTCTCTCTCTCTCTCTCTCTCTCTCTCTCTCTCTCTCTCTCTCTCAGCTACTCTGTCTAGGGATACAGAAAAATATAAAAATAATATATATATATTTTGTTAAACCCACCATCTCTCTCTCTCTCTCTCTCTCTCTCTCTCTCTCTCTCTTTCTTTCTTTTTTTTTACAGTGAAAGAAAAAAAACTCATCTCCTTAGGTTTTTTTCTTTTGAATCCAACTAACTTTCCAGATGTGCTTCTTAAGGTCAAAGGTCAGGGATAAAAGTACCAGGATGTGGCAGAGAGCTCGAATAGTATCCAGCGGGGAGTGTGGCAGAGCTTTCTAACTTTCTTGGTGGAGCTCGGTCCCAGCAAGACGCTCATTCGCTCGGGTGGTTTATGGAGGCACGCGAGACGTTCACTACTCCGAAATTGCCTTGCTGTGTTTATGACGAGTTCATGGAGAAAAGACGAATGCGGTAAAAGCTTCAGTGTAGCAAGAAAAAAAAAAGCCCTCCGGTACTTCTGGGGGTTCTGGGCTCCAACGGTGACCTTTATGATCCTAAACTTCAGAAGGTAGAGACATTGTAGCTTGTACTGTTCAATTTCCTTCGGCCAGAACAGCTCAGTATGGCGATTGTACTTTGTGAAAAAATAAACGCGGGAGAGCGCACAAGCAAAACAGAAGGCCAAAAGAGCAACGCGGACAATGCATCGGTATTCAGACTCAGCGGGTGGTGGTGCCAGCAACAGTGAGTATGGTCACGAAAGTCGGAGACACAGGATGCTCAGAGATGAAACACACAATATTCAGTACCAAATGGACAGATGGCGCAAAGAGTGGGGACACGAAGGCTATCAGGCAAGTACGCATACGCCGTTTAGTGAAGCCAAAACATGGAAAAATTTAGAAGCAAGGAACGAGGAATGTAGTGAAATCTAGGTAGGAAAGAAGGCAAGGGCAAACGGCGAACCGAGACTGCGAGGCATGGATTAAGGAATGTGGATAAGCTGAAGTAGGACTGTAGAAGGTACAACTATATGCAGGAAGCTAATGATGGCCATTTCTTCTTTATTCCCCTTCCTCGCTCCTCGACAACTTGGACACACTCTTCGTAACTCGAAAGCAGTGGCGTCGGAAACGTTCCTACTTCTCAATTTTCTTCGCACGCCATCATTATTCATCGTTATTCGAGAACTGAATAGATCGAGGATTTGAAGAGAAGGTGCTGGGTTGGCTTGAGAGGTGTGTGTGTAAATTTCTCTCTGCAGGAACAGGAAATTCGAGGCGTCACACGTCGCAAGCGGAAGCCGCCCGTGACGATCGTAGACATCCACGCTCCGCAACGAAACGGAGCTAATTTGCCGAAAGTGCTAATACGATTACTCGAAAGTGTGTCAGGAGCTTAATAAGTGTGGAAATTGCCCTGTCAAATGAGACCTGTGAGATGAGGTCAATTATACCATCATGAAGAGGAAAGCCTCTGTCTCGCTTATTGTTTCTTTACATATAGTAATCTGCTCGATTTTAACCGCCGCCTTCGCCGCCGGACGACTTCATCCTGATTCCGCAGAGTAAAGAGAATCAAAGTGACAGTGCAAAAGATTTACATGGATGTTAGAGAAGATCATAATTTCCATCACAACGGTAACCCCGAATAGTTTCGCTCCCCTTTTGTCAAACCCCAATCGAAAACGTCTAATTGATTTTTTTTTTCTAATTGAAGACTGATTTGGACGTCGGAGATCCTCTATAATGCACATGTTAAACATGGGAAGGATTAGAGAACATAAAACGCATTATGTTTTTCTGTGCAGAGAGGAGTGTGTGGAAGAGATTTGGGACTTCTTTCACTGGGACTTCTTTCCAGGTGAAGGAAGCCCTTTAGACCACTAGATGGAGTCCAACTCTGCTGGAGAGCCAAAAAGCTGATGGGAATGAGTGACCGGTTCAGGGTAGAACCATCAGAGTGGACATGGGCACGTAAAACATATAGGTTTT
>NC_062520.1:5504428-5649428 GCF_022655615.1 Tachysurus fulvidraco | reverse complement strand
TTCCTCACATCCTCACATCCTCGTTCTGTCTCCCCATCTTTGTCCTTTGTGTGTGTTATTTCTCCGAGCCCCGGCCCTGAGTATGTAAATCTCAGACAGCTGAGCTGATTAAAAACTTGCCTTTTGAACATTAATTTATTCCATTCTGCCATTTCAATTGTTTCGGTCGAGTTTTTTTTTTTCTTTTTCTTTCCCTCTCCTCTCCCCCGACTCGCCCTCAGAGATGGAAGTAGGCCTAATTCTGCTCCCTTTTAGAGAAGCTCTTTAGTCTTGCGAAATATGATTAATCTGATTAGTCATTCAGACTGGCCTCCTCTTTTATGCTTACATTAACTGACACAAAGAGCCCCCTACAGGTTAAAGTTTAAATGTGGATTACCAGATAAAGACAGTCCTGATTAGGTTACCGAGGACCGTAGCGAGAAAAAGAGGAGAAAGGAAAAAAAAAAATTAGATTTGCTCATTTCAAATCTTCTGTTCTTTTTGGTCTTCTTGTGTCCTTTTTTAACTTCATGGCCTCATGTTCAGGAGAGTGGGTATCAATTTTGAAGTGAAATCTTTCAACAATTATGCAAATGGCCGAGGGCCTACACACAATACAGTATGGAAATGGGAGGCGGACAGGAGTGGACTCATTAAGGACAGATGGCAGAAGAGCTAAAAGGCATTTGTTCCAGGCAGAGATGAGAGACCACAGAGACCGATCTGATATGTTTACCACACAAGGCTGGATTTACTGTGGAACTCTGGTTCTTGATTATTTAAAAAAAAAAAGAAAAAAAAAAGAATGGTGAAAAAAAAAAATAATTAAAATAATAATAAAAAACCGCTAACATTAAAACGACTTCATCACAAATGCAAACGAGTCGGAATGACCTCTGGTTCTCGAAACCCGGATCAGAAAACGGATCAGGATCAAAACGTTCCTCTTGATTTTTTTTTTTTCTGTGAAAGCACAGAGCTGTAATGAAACTGTGTGTTGGCGTGCATCGAGTTTCTGAATCCATCCCTGAACCCTGAGAGCGATTATCAAAAGAAGCAGCGTGAATCTTTAGAATATGAGATTAAAGCCATGCAAATATGGGTGGGTTATGAGATAATGGGTGTCAAGAAAATTACACTGAATCTCTGTGATAAAGAAATGGAGACTGAAAAGGAGATCCTTGTAGCGCAACCGCAGCCTATGCGAAAAATATACTAATATGTAATAAGTAAAAGTAAAAATCTATCTATATCTTTTCTAGCGCTGCTTATATTCTGAGCTGGGCGTAGATTTGGAGTTAAACCTGATGTGGGCGTGGCCTGAATTGACCTACAGATGTTTGTGGGATGTTTTCATTTTAGATTATTACACCAGTGATATTTTCTAACGAATGGATTTGCTTGTATTTCCCCAAGCAATAAACAACCACGTTATTTAAACCGAAACAATCCTGACCAGGCAGTTACTAAGGATGAACAACCGCTTTGCTGTAAATCCTTTGTCCTTTATTAAATTAGACGTTTTATTAATATGCTTTGTTTTAAATCTTTGCTTGCACCAATAAGCTTTATATCCAACCTCACACTCATAGGAAAGAACAAACTGGCCTGATAGTCCTGACTCGCGAATGCTGTGTCAAACCAAAAGTCTGCCTCCTTTTTTATATGTATGTAATGTCTCACTAACGCGCATATAGATTCCATATGATTCAGTGTTGCACATTACGTGTATCAAAGGGTTTAGACCACAGCGTCGTCCTCGATCTGTCCCGGCTAGGAAGCTCGGAAGACGTCTTTGAGGTGCGCGTGTGTGAAAAAAGGGACGACGGGACGTCTATCTGCACACAATTAACAAGGATAAATCCGTGTAGCTGTACAGGGATGCATCGTGTCCTGTTCAGATAAGAGGAATAGACGGTTTATCACCACGCGCTGGTGTAAAGGAAAATTATTTACTCAGTGGATTACGGTTAAAAGATTTCCTCCGTGGCAGCACACACTGACTTAAATCCATGTCTGAGCCAATGAGCCAACCTGGTATAAGCGGTAGGTCTATTCCTGAGAGAGAGAGAGAGAGAGAGAGAGAGAGAGTCTATATGTGTGTTTTTCTATAGCTTGAGAGAGATGACAGCGGCATTTATTTGCCCTCCACTCGCCCACTGAGGCCTACCCCAATGCCACTGTCTGGGACTTTGATATGACCCTGTTTATTGTCATCTATTCTCTGCCGCCTGGCCTCAGACGATCAGCCGTACAACAAGACAGCAAGGGGAAGAGAGGGAGAGAGGGAGAGAGAGAGAGAGAGAGAGAGAGAGAGAGAGAGAGAGAGAGAGAGAGAGAGAGAGAGAGAGAGAGAGAGAGAGAGAGAGAGAGACAGGGGAAAAAGAGAGCCATTTATTTATGCACTAATTTTCCCGCCTTTGTGATGGATGGCTTTCTTATTGTGCCATTTGGGCCTTTGAAAAATGTTCTCTGGAGCAGAAGAAATTGCCAGCTTCCATATCATACAAATCCGGCTCTCAGCTAGAGCAATCAGCATGCTGAGTGCCCGTTTTTTTAAGACATTAGATCTTCATTCAGATCTCTGGGGCAAATCGAATCGAGATGCACCCAAAGGACGTGATTTGAAGAATATGACAATTTACAATTTCCCAATTTTGGTGTCACGGCTCTCTAGGGTGCTCGACATCCCCACACTTTCTCGACACTTTGGACTTGTGTGAAAGTGTGAATTCAAAGTGTGGATCAAAACACCAGAGCTTACATACACCATAAGTGTAAAAAAAATAAATAAATAAAAATAAATAAATAAAAACAGCAAGATCAATAATCTGACCTGAAATCTGTCAGGTGTCAGGATTTATAAGACCGAGCCAAGATCAGTTTTAAGTCTTAGAAGTGTTTTGCTTTCTGTTAAACCTTTTTGAGATTTGGAAACGATCCATATTGGATGTTTTTTTTTAGCATTTTTGCTGTTGTTTGAGTTTCCAACATCTTCCTGTATTTACAAAAGGTTCTCTGTATACAAGCAAAATTTGTATTTATTTTTTTTAAATAAAAAAAGAATACTTTTTTGTGTACTTTTGCGAGTATTAAGTAATAATGTAATAATGCGCTGATAGATCCATATGAAAACAGAAAAGAGGTGAAAACAGATGAATCGTATACGACAGGCTTCGTGAGAAAATTAACAGTTGTAAAAAAAAAAAGTGCAAAAGGTGAAAAACGTCCACATTTCTGCTGTTTTCTGCGGGATCGCTCGACAATTAGACGTTCTTCTTGCGAGAGTCTTCCAGAGTCTTTCTCGTTCCTCTACGGATCCTCTGATCAAAATATTTATCCGAGAAAGCGTGTCGAAGACAAAACCCTACAAAAATAAGGTGGCGTGACAAACAAAAGAGGAGTATCACTGAAAGAATGAGGGAGAGAAACTTTCATCCTAAAGACTCGAGCCTTTCAAGTTTCCTTTATCCTTTCTTTTCAGATTAGGCCGGGTGTCAGGGGCGCTCCGAGGGCCTCGCTTCTTATTACATTATTTCTGGGTGAAATGGATGCACAACCTGAATAGAATCATTAAACTTCGCTAGTTACAGGAATGTGTCAGAGCCGGAGCCGCTGCCCGCTTCGAGATGAAAAAAAAAACAAAAAAACGCCGGGCCGGTCTCATTGCTCCGGCGAAACGTTTAATATGCCATGAAAAGATATGACATCAATCCTTGCAAAAACACAAGGGAGAAATGAATGATGTCTTTGTGACTCCGGACATCAATCATGCTCAATACTCGGCAAAACAATGAAGTTTTGTTTGCATTTCAGAGGTGACAAACAACGCAAAGTGACTAGCTTAACGTTGTCAATTTCCATTACTCAAGACCTGAAGAAAATCAGAATTAAAACTGTGGCCTGGTTGCTAGGCAGCGGAGTTCTCTTGACATGGTGGTTAGTTTCTTTCATCGCATGACAAGAGGCGAGTGAAAGGAGTTTTGAAAAAGTTACTAAAAGTGCACGGAGGAGGAGGAGGACGAGGACGAGGAGGAGGAGGAGGAGGATAATTGGTGGCTCTGGATTGTTGTAGCGGCTCTTGTGTGGAAACTTTCAGAGCGTGGAGGAAAGAGCGAGTCAGACACGCAGAAATTTCAACTCTTGTACACAAACTTGACCCGACGACATTGATGGACTTCAATAGCTCATCATGTGGAGTGCTGGGCCTCGAGGGAAACCTACCCACACACACACACACACACACACGTGCGCATCAACACACGTGCGAGACACACAACTCAACATATACACTGTAACTCGAGACTGCTTTCATTTGACGGAATTTTGCTTTAATTTTACAGAAAAAAATTTTTACGTAAATATATACGGTATTTTAATTATTTTTAACGGTCATTTCAAGGACAAAAATAAACAATGGTTCTCGATTCATGACACGTTTAAAAATAAGAGAGGAAAAAAAGTGCGGTAATTGTTAAGTAAACATCAGGAATAGAGTCATCTTTTCTTCCTCGGCGTTTCCCAACTCTCTTAATAAAGTGTTCACTAAAGTGTAAAAGGGACCAATTAATGCAGGCTTAACACTCTCCTGCGTATTTACAGTAGCTTTTTTTGTGCTTGTTCTTCCACTCTGACTTCCTATGAATTAAATAAAGAAAGGAGCGAGACGAGGAAAAGGAATAAAGCAGGGAGAAAAAGAAAGAGAAAAGGCAGAGGGGGAACAAAGATTGAGTCTGAAGAATGGGGGGTTGTTTAGACGCTCGAGGTGCAGCGAGGTGCTCGGCTCCATTGTGAGGACACCGTCTCTCTCATTATGGCCTCTCAATCAAGACCATGGCTCACAGGAAGCCTCCGGAAAGCCCATCTGCCATAGCTAATCTAGAGGGGGAGCGGCGGGCACGGCGGCTAATGCCCCCGCTACCCTTGGCCGCTTTCTTCACCCCTCCGCCGCCGCGCACGGATCAGCCAAAGCCCATTAAAGTAAATAATGGACAGAAATGACAGGCTTAGAGGAAGTTGAAGGCCGACTTGAGCCGGGATCTCTGATTAATCGAGAAAAGCATTTGGGAGAAGGAGAAATTTTAAGAAAAAAATCAGGGTGGGGCAGGGGGGTGACCTCAGCTTGAATTCCATGACCCTTGGGTTGTTTAATTTAGCTTACCTTGAAAGGGGTGAGACGTCTATTAGCTACCCGCGCTCCGAAGAAGCTGTCACTAGGTCCTGAGGGTCGTTCAGTTAAGTCTGTCATGAAGCATGCGTTCAGATCTTTAGCATCCTCACAAGGACAGGAACATCAGACGGCTTCGACCTTGTCTAGACGTCCATAAATACACGATCTTTTACAAATAAATAAAGAAATAATCAACAACTAACAGACTGCAGCTTTAGGTAAATTATTTAAAACATTGACAGTAAGACAAACGTGTGTGTGTGTGTGTGTGTGTGTGTGTGTGTGTGTGTGTGTGTGTGTGTGTGTGTGTGTGTAAATACAGTATTAATAATAATGATAATAAATGATCCGTTTTAGTTAAAGAGAACAGATAGATACATCACAGACAGACAGACAAACAGACAGACAGATAGATAGATAGATAGATAGATAGATAGATAGATAGATAGATAGATAGATAGATAGATAGATAGATAGATAGATAGATAGATAGATAGATAGATAGTCTATGGTGTGGTGTGGTGTGATGATGTCTATAATTTTGGTCCTGATTAAAAAAGACAGCTTGTAATTTTTATCCATTTCTAGTTACACTTAATGTTCTCATTTCCTCAACACAGTGTGCATAAACAATCCGTTCTTCACGGGCCTCTTTTATTCACACTCTCTTCAAGTCGATTCAGAAGAAACGGAAAAACGGAACTGTCCGGAAGACTTTCCTGTGGAGGAAAACAACCCTCTGGCACTGGAGACTGCTTCCGTATCTCTATAATAAACACGTGCTTGTAGGAATCTGCATTCATTTCATTATTATACAAAAGAATGTTTTTCTAACTTATTTATTACTAGGACGTGATTAGGCAACCACATCATTAGAGCATGTACTGTATAAACGTGTGCATTCTTATAAAGCTAGGATTTGGATCTACCTTTGATCTACTAGATCAGCTGCTCTGATAGAAAACTGTTCGAGACTTTCTGACCAATCAGATTGCAGAATTCTATCGTAATATCGATCTGGTGTAAAGCGCTTTAATGTTCCACAGGAACCAAACTGAACATCGCCGGGTCTCAAGGGTCATCGGTGTACAATGTGCTCGGATGTTTTGTAGTCTGTGTGTGTGTGTGTGTGTGTGTGTGTGTGTGTGTGTGTGTGTGTGTGTGTGTGTGTGTGTGTGTGTGTGCCTGAGTTCTGTCAGGGATTTAATGCGGGCTGTCATCCAGTGCGTTTCCATGAGATTATGTCGAGCAGTTTCACCTCGGCTTAACTTACTGCTCAAATTGCTTATACGTCTGTGAATGAATCGGAATGCTAAACAGGAAGGAAGAAATTCTCACTGAGCGAACGAGAGAATAGGCAATTTATAGCGATCCTATGTAGCTGCTTTGCAGGAAATATATACTATATATATATGAAATATAAATGCGAGTGCATTTCAAAGGCCCGGGTCTTATCTTCAAGGGAGAATGAAAGAGGAAACAAGGGAGAACAAGATGAGAGAACTTGGAGCTGTGAGATGTAATGAAGTATTTAAGATCTCCAGAATGTTTTATTGACAGGAAAAAAGGCGATATAATACAAGGGAGGCTGTCGGGTCTCGAGAGGAACGCTTAAGGTTTGTTTTTCAGAAGTGTTTTAATGGTATCGATTTTTGTTGTTCAATGAAGCGTGTGAAGTGTGACAGGTTTATTGAACAGAAACGCTTCGGAAAGTGTGCGGTGGAAGCGGCTGTGTTTCGTACAGGTGCTCTTTAATATGATATGGAAAGAGGAAAAAATAAAACAAAAGAAGAAGAAGAAGAAGAAGAAGAAGAAGAAGAAGAAGAAGAAGAAGAAGAAGAAGAAGAAGAAGAAAAAGAAGAAGAAGAAGGTGGATGAAACTTTCCTCCCAGACTGAAAGAAAAACGGACGGACTCAAACCGGTACCTGAGTAGGATGTAGGAACAAGCGATCGATCGGGAGGTGGTGTTTGTGTTCGGTTTGAAACTTTCCTTTTTAAACGTCCTGTTTATTATCACAACCTCAGGTATGCTTATTTCCCCAGAGACTGAGTGTGTGTTAAGACGTCAGTCACCAGTAGAGGCCTCCCATGCTTTGTGCAAGCTTCAAGTGGTCTATTTTTGACCAGGACACTTGGAATGCTTACTCACATCTCCTTCTTGCCATGTCAGTCCTACAAATTCAGGAGAACAAAAATCCAGGGGTTTGGAAAAAAAAAAGCACAAATCTGGTTATTGGTACAGTAATAAATAAAAAAGCTGGAGTTTGGAGATCAGGAGATCAGGAGAAGCTGTTGATTATGGTAACGTACATGGGAAATTAGCGTGAGCTGTACAGCCCTAATGCATTTTGGGTTAAAATGAATTTCCATATATGATAACCTAAGAAAGCCAGTATCATGTACAGTATATTTGTTATCTATATTGTATTTGAAGTGTCTAGACTGAATACTGAACATTACATTCCTTTGATTTTTCCTGTTACACTCCAAATAAACCAGTCTCTCAACTCCCTTTTCTGCACGGTGTTATAATAAACGTAACCCTCAAAGTGCTCTGTATCACAACTAATCCCTGGTCTCGCTGAACCCGAGGCCATAGTGTTTGTGAGCTGGCGCCGTGCCAGTGGGCGTCACCGAGTCGTCCTCCCTCTCGTTCCCGACACAGCCGTTGCTGTCATTTCTATATCTGTTGTCATGGTGACGCAGCAACAGGGAGCAAAATGGCAGTGTAACCTCTGGCATTCAGCATGGGGAGTTTAACTAAAGGTCTGTAGACTCTGCTGACCCTGTGGACTACAATCATGCAAGGAGCACAGAGGACGTTTTTGATTATATATATAATAAAATAATCTTGACATAATTTAAGAATTAAACACTGTGAAGGTTTGATGTTAAAGGAAAATAATCAACGATGGAGATATGTAGTGACTTTAACACCCAGGCGTCCAAGTAAAGATGTCCTGAAGTGTTTTATTCTTTTCCAACAAGGAATACTTTACTGATTACAATCTTTGATTTATTCAAACGTTTCTAGTTAAATACGACACATTATATTGCATCGTAGATTCACCAGGGTTTTTTCTGTTGGATATAATATCACAGAATACTTTCGAAGACTTTCCTTTGGTGGAAAACTTACTGACCGCTACACCATGCTGACAGTGGAGACGCCTTCCATTGATGTTATATAAACATCCTCATATAATAGATAAAACTTTTTATTTAAAAAAAAAAAAAAAAAAGCAATTATGTACCCAGGGGGCACGGTGGCATAGTGGTTAGCATGTTTGCCTCACACCTCCAGGGTTGGTGGTTCGATTCCCACCTCTGCCTTGTGTGTGTGTGTGGAGTTTGCATGTTCTCCCTGTGCCTCGGGGGTTTCCTCCGGGTACTCCGGTTTCCTCCCCCGGTCCAAAGACATGCATGGTAGGTTGATTGGCATCTCTGGAAAATGGTCTGTAGTGTGTGAGTGAATGAGAGTGTGTGTGTGTCCTGCAATGGGTTGGCACTCCGTCCAGGATGTATCCTGCCCTGATAGGCACAGGCTCCCCGTGACCGGAGAAGTTCGGATAAGCGGTAGATAATAAATGAATGAATGAATGAATGAATTATGTACCCAATAACACACAACTGCTATTAGAACACGTGCACCAATATACATACGTGAACCGACAAACGTTGCGGCTTCCGGTGTAGAAAACGAATCGGCGCCTTCTGACCAATCAGATTTGAGAATTCAATTTAACACTACTCTCAAAAGCATGTTTAAGCTCTAATTGGTTACACTAACGGATATGGCCTTACAGTGGCACCTAGGAAATGGTGCCACAATCAAGCGTCTCTAAAGCCTTAAAGATGAAGAAAGAGTTCATGTATTTGGGTAATTTAGAGGCAATAAAAGGCTCTTTGATTAGGCCGTCAGAGTTTCCTTAATGAAGTGAGCTTCTTGGTGGTGGGGGAAAGTGTGTGTGTGTTGGGGAAGGGGGTGGATTGGTGGGTGAATGTGCCACACACACCTGATAGCTCTCGAGACAAGAGCATACAAGAGAGCGAGGTATTTTCATGACAATCCGACAATGCCGGAGAAACGTCCGCCATCAGCCTCTGTATCAAGGCACCGAGGCAGAGAGCAGGAACGGGCTCACAGATGAAGACGTCGACGTTATTAAAAATCAAATCTAGACTCGTCCGCACGCCTCTTCTAATGACGAGCGCTCAGTGAGGCTGTCTGAGAACTGAAAAGGGAAAAGGTGGGTTCTTTTTGGCTTCGTGCCCAGCTCTTACTCAAGCAGAACTACATCTAACTTCTTCCTGAATCATTACTTTATCCCTTTTCCTATTAAAACTAAACATCACAAACAACATACATTCGATTGGATTGTTCGTAATCATTTACAATTCATTTTACAAAGGTGTAATTACACTTATGTATCATTTTCCCTATAACTCTACCTACTGCCTATGTTTCATCATCCACAAACTTTCTCATAAACACAAATTAACCCCTAGCAACTCCTCTAATTTTTATTTTATTTATTTTTTTTTGATCACATGACATATTGATATAAATTAGCTATGGGCCTGTGTGTTGCGCCTGTGCAGGGCGTGATCGATCTGTGGGAAAATAAATATCTATTCACTCAAAGCACACTGTTTAGTATTGTTTCCTCCTCCCCTATGGAGCGAGTGTAAAATCTAATAAAGGAGATCGGAGAGAGAGCACTTTGATCAGGGATTCTTCAAACACGGAAAAGATCACATGGGAAAGGACTGTGGATCTTAGAAGTTCCTAATGCCAGTGTGTGAAGGGGTTTAGCCTTTAAGTGCCAAACACATCCAAAGAAGCAAGTTTATTAACCCTATCTAGCTGTGGATCTCTGCAGATCCACAGGAACTCGGCATCGGAAACACATGCGGCGAACGAGAAGAATTTCTCCTCAAGGCAAATCGAGGGGTTTTTTTTTTTCGTTGTTTTCGACTCTGAGGAATTTCTGATATTTGTACTTAATGTTTGTCCTGTATATATATTTGGCTTTAATAATGTAGAGATTTAAGCTATAAGATTTTAAAAAATGTATTTATAACACTTTAACATTGTAGCTTAACTTCAAAGCTAAACAATTATTAATTGCAAAAAATAAATACATTTTGATGATCAGGAGCTGATATGAGGTGATAGAGATTAGTTATCTCTATGAAATATCTTCCATCTATTCAGTTTCTGTACTGCTTATCTTGTGGGAGTCCATCACAGGGTAGGGGTCACCCTGGAAAAGCTACTAACCCATCATAGGGCACAATCATCCCCCCCCCCCAACCACACACACACACACACACACACACACACACACACACACACACACACACACACACACACACACACACACACACACACACACACACACACACACACACACACACACACACACACACACAAAACAAACAATTCAAAGATGACAATCAGCCTACAATGCATGTCTTTGGACTGACGGAGGAAACTAGAGAACCCAAGGGAAATCTCCTAAGCACGGGAAGAACAAGCAAACCTCAAACCTACAGGATGGAAGTGGGATTCAAACCCTCAAACCTGGAGGTACAAGGAAACCACACTAACTTCTAAACCACCAAGCTTTCTTGGACTATATTTTGTATAACTAAAATAATCTTGCAGTAAATGTAGTGAAAATGTAGCTGCAGCTTTTCATATTGAATTTACAACACCTGATGTGTACAAAGTTAGAATTTATTGTAATTAGTAACTAGTTAAATTTGGAAATTTGTTATATAAATAAAATGTAGCTGCATTTCATTATCATTTAATAAAAAAAAAAAACGTATATAATTTTTACAGCAACTAGAGTTTGGATTTCATTGAATTTGTTCAATTAAGACAAATTAAATTAAAAAAACATATTCGAACACCGGATACAAATAAATGAAATATTTTCACACTCTGATTGCAAGGGAAAAATAGTACCTGAAACACGAAACATTCAACAAGAAAGAAAAGAAGGCAAATTCCACACCCTAAAAATATATACAGTACATACAGTCATGTGCAAAAATTTGCATTTGAACACATAATTATGGTTTAGGGGAAAGCTACAAAAAGTTAGCGCAGAGATATAAGCTGTCAGTGTCCACTGTGAGGAACATAGTGAGGAAATGGAAGACCACAGGTACAGTTCTTGTTAAGGCCAGAAGTAGCAGGTCACGTAAAATATTGGAGAGGCAAAGGTGAAGGATGGGGAGAACGTTCAAAAACAGTCCACAGACCACCTCCAAAGACTTACAACATCAACTTGCTGCAGATGGTGTCACTGTGCGGGAGAGTGAGGTGAAAGAAGCCTTTTCTGCACACACGCCACAAACGGAGTCGCTTGAGGTTTGCAAACGCACATTTGGACAAGCCAGCTTCATTTTGGAATAAGGTGCTGTGGAGTGATGAAACAAATATTAAGAAACAAAGAGTTATTTGTTCATCACTAGGGGCATTATGTATGGCAGCAGAAGAACATAGCATTCCAAGAAAAACACTTGCTACCCACAGTAAAATTTGGTGAAGGTTCCATCATGCTGTGGGGTTGTGTGGCCAGTGCCGCTACTGGGAATCTGGTTAAAGTTGATGGTCACATGGATTCCACTCAATATCAGCAGGAATGTTGAAGAATCAGTCACAAAGTTTAAGTTACGCTGGGGCTGGATATTCCAACAAGACAACGACCCAAAACAATGCTCAAAATCTACTCGGGCATTTATGCAGAGGAACAAGTACAATGTTCTGGAATGGCCATCCCAGTCCCCCAGACCTGAATATCAATGAACATCTGTGGGGTGATTTGAATCGGACTGTCCATGCTCGGCAACCATCAAACCTAACTGAACTGGAGATGTTTTGTAAGGAGGAATGGTCCAAAATACATTCATCCAGAATCCAGACACTCATCACAGGCTATAGGAAGCGTCTAGAGGCTGTTATTTCTGCTAAAGGAGGCTCTGCTGAATATTGATGTAATTTTTCTGTTGGGGTGCCCAAATTTATGCACCTGTCTAATTTCGTTTTGATGCATATTGCACATTTTCTGTTAATCCAATAAACCTCATTTCACTACTGAAATATTACTTTAGTGTCCTTCAGTTATTTGATAGATCAAAATGAAATTGCTGATCCAAACACCCAAATATTTATAAATGAAAATCATGGAAATTGTCAGGGGTTCCTAAATTTTTGCATACGACTGTAAAATGTTTATTAACTCAAAAAACAACAAACAAGTAAGAAAACATGCTGGTTGATTTGTTCCTGACTTTAAGAAAAGGTATGAACAGTAAACCGTAAAATATAGATGATTTAGGAGAAAACACCAGCTGTACATCACAGTAGTTCCTCAGAAACAGTAAGAACATGTTTCAGCCAAAATCTTTACCCTACTCTTAAAAATTTTTACACACGAAAACATGATTTTATTTTTCACACAATTGTTTCTCATCGCTTTTTTCCTTCTCGATAGGTGAGTAACGTTGGTTTTGCTTTGTTACACAGAACTAATATATGCCTTTATCCTTTACATGATTATGCTTGTGTGTCATTTTTGCTTGTTTGTTTATCTGCAATCGTATCGTTCTTCCCTTCAGCTATGATAAAGACACATTTCTTTCCATTAGTTGCCTGGGTTACTATTTATGTGTGGGCGGAGCTATAAATACAGGGGTGGGACCGTTTGGGTTAGGGGCGTGTTTGTTTTGGTGATTTCAAATGTCAACACTGGCTTTCAAACAACAGAGACCCTGCCTTTAAACTTACTTTAAGTTTTTAGCTTTGTGTTGTTTTACAGTATGTACAGTAGCACCATGGTCCTGGAGAAACGCTGTCTCATTTCACTGTGTACTGTATCGGCCATATATACTTGAAACTACAATAAAAGCTTCTTGACTTGCCTGGGCTTGACTTGATAGGAAACAAGAGTTGTAGTGTTGCATACTTGATGTGATATTTAATTTTTACACCATAAAAAAAAACAAAAAACTTTGAGATATAGGTTGTTAAAGGAAATTAATTAACGGCGTAAAGATGTGATACAACTTACCCGAGTTACTGACAGTTTACCATATAAATAATTATGTGTATTATTAGAATATTTATTTTGTCCACCATAATCAACCCTGTGTCAGCTATTGTTTTAATCTAAGCTATAAGCTATTGCTAAAGATAAACCAAAATGCCTTTGATTTTTGAAGAACCCCTCAAGAAGAACCCCTGAACAACCTTTCAGTAAAATGAACATCCTTTTTTTTTTGTTTTGTGGCATTTTTGAACCGTTTTAAACTACAGTGAATATTTTATGCGATGGAATAGATGTTGCATAGATTTTAAAGGTTCTTCAAAGAACCATACACCCTGGCCACGAACCATTTAATATCCTTTATTTTTCAAAGCATAAAGAAGCGACTGCATTATAGAACAAGAGAGAACATAATAAACATGTGAAGGTCCTCAACTCTCTTAAAGAAAGAAGTTAATTGAGGTTCTGTATGGAACTCTGAGGTTCTGTACTTGTCCATTAGATCCTTTTCCAAAGACAAACAGTTAGATGTATAACCCTTGTAGAGCGATGTTATATTAAAATAGTTCTAAAAAAGGTGTACAAAAAATGTTACCTTTTGGAGTTGTATCTCTATATAAACAACGCTGTGGGATGAGCAGAATAAAAATTACATTTTATTTGAATTTGAAATAATTAGGCTCGGGGGTTTCCTCTGGGTACTCCGGTTTCCTCCCCCGGTCCAAAGACATGCATGGTAGGTTGATTGGCATCTCTGGAAAATTGTCTGTAGTGTGTGAGTGAATGAGAGTGTGTGTGTGTGTGCCTGCGATGGATTGGTACTCCGTCCAGGGCGTATCCTGCCTCGATTCCCGATGACGCCTGAGATAGGCACAGGCTCCCCGTGACCCGAGGTAGTTCGGATAAGCGGTAGAAAATGAGTGAATGAATGAATGAATGAATATTTGATACAAGCAATAGAGCCATTTTAGGTTCTATATAGAAATAATATGTTTAAAAACTGATGTTAGAGAAAATGAATCAACACCTTCAGAATTCTCCAAATAAGTGATAATACACTGTTATATGTTATGCATATATATGTTAATACACTGTGTTATATGTTAAAAATATGCAAATGAGGCAATAAGCTATTTTCCAACAAATGACCAACCTACTGGTCAAACATTTATACAAGTTTAATTTACTGGAATTATTTAAATTACTATTAATGTGTACGCTTGAACTGTTTCATTATCGAAAATAGAAATGAAGAAAAAAAGAATCACATGTCATAGTCTGACTCTAAGTGCCTCGAAGCAGTGTGTGAAATCATGCATATGTTCTTCCTTTGGCTGAGAAAAATTACCCAAAGATAATTTGGGGGGAAAACGCCAGATGTACGTCACATCGATTCCTCAGAAACAGTAAGAACATGTTTCAGCACAAATTATTACTCTGTCTTAGGACATTTACACTCAGATCACATGACGTTATGTGTCACGCAAATAGGATCTTAGGAGAAACAAATGAATCTCCGTGGTTGTGTTTTGTTTCTTTTTGTAAGAATAAAGTTATAAACTCTCAGCTCTAACCTGAAATAATAATTTACTGAAATATCTGACCTCAAAGTTGCTGTTCTTTTTAAAATCTTAACTATAAAGATGCCAGGAAGAACCAAAAAAAAAGGTTTTTCGCAGGATGCATAAAAAAAAAAAACAACAAAAAAAAAAAACTTTCAGTAAATCATTCTTAAAAAACCCCTTTGTTTCTTAGGGCTATAAAGAACATTTTATAGTCTATAGAACCTTTGTTACACTACAGAGAACCTTTTGTGCGATGGAACCATTCTGTGGATGTTAAATGTTCTTTATAGAGCCATACACCCTGACCTTTTTAGAACCTATTTTATTTTTAAGGGTTTAGTGTATTAGGACAAGCAAATTATAATAAACATGTGATTAAAAACTCCTACACTCTTAAAAAAAAAAGAGATTCTGTGATTATATATTCAATACTTAGCCAATTGAACTTTTCCACAACATATGGTGTCTTGTAGAACCCTTGGAGATCAATGAAGCTTTTTATATTAAATGGTTCTGTAATTCAAAGAATGCATAAGGCAGAATCTGTTTTATTTATTTATTTATTTATTTATTTATTTATTTATTTATTTATTTATTTATTTATTTATTTATTTATTGGAGGGTTTTTTGTGCATTGGAAAATGTCCATGGATCTTAAAGGTTCACCACAGAACCATACTCCCCGATAAAGAACCATTTATGAGTGTACATGGCTTGAAATATTGTCAGAAAATCATGTCGATATTCATGCAGTGTCTTTTCTACAATGTTATTTCATTCTTTCTTTTAAAGGTGCAATACCAAGGATATATTCAAACAAGGTATTTTCTGCAGTTTTACCTGAGAGAATACAACCAACAGGTCTTAGCGTCACATGCATTTTGACAAATGGCCTCCACTAGCAGTGCTTAGGCTGTAAGCTGTTGCAGTAAAAGAAAGGCTCTAGAGTGCAGAGGCCTGAATGCAACACTTGTCTGACGGATAGCTCCATTAACGCAAGGCCCCTCTAAGGCACCTCATCTGCTGGAGTGACTGCTGACAAGGCAGGACACACACATACACACACACCAAACCACCTTCACCAAGCCACACACATCCAGTGGGAAATACATATATAAAAAGGACTCAGCCAAGCATCACCTCTTGAGCCTGATCGGAACAATGGCTTGACTACACAAGTACAACACAAGCGTGATCCCATTGGCGTCCCATTTGGCCTCTTTGGTACTCGGTTCCTGGGACCACCATGAAACAGGGCTTGATAATCAGCCCACGAGGGGGGCAAACACAATTCATATTTCAGCTTTCCGCCTGAAACAGCCAGTGGAGCACGGTGGACGTTTCAATTTGAGAGCGGTGACTACTCTAGCCCTGCAGGCAACAAAGTACGGCCTACTCGAATGTGACCATGCAGCCTGGCTCCTGACACACACTTAAATATACACACACACACACACACACACACACACACACACACACACACACACACACACACACACACACACACACACACTCAAACATACAGCCAGAAGCCGAGAAATTCTTTCAAGTGAATTATAATGTGCCTCTGTGTTACAAGAAATGTTGTACATTCAGCCGTGCAATGTGTCTACGTTCATATAGACGTACACATTCCCCAAGAGAATGGCTGTTTTGTGGTTCAGGACTGGCTAAGCGGTCTCTGTAGACTGAGGACAGTGTGTCCCAGCATAACTGTCATCCACGGCTGTCTGCCTCCTTCAAACAGGCCGTCTGGGGACTAACTCCATGTCACGGATAGATGATGTGACAAACAATTTTATTTAACACTATTTAAACCTCTGCCTGTAGGATTTCCGTCTGACATGATGCCCTCATCTTAAAGACAAACCGTGTAGCTAGGGATATGAATGTATGGGAATGTATGTAGAGAAACCATGTATGGGTGGCAGCTTGGCAAACCTGGGATTCAAACTCACAAGCTTCGGATCAGTAATCCGACATCTTAACCAGTAAGGCACAACATCCCTTCCACATGCTCAGAGAAAGAGGAAGGGGTTAAATCGCTCAGAGCTTGTAGGAAAAAAAACAGGAGAGACGTTCAGAGAAATGGAGCATCTCCAGGACAAATTCCGCCACGATGAACTCAATTTATCAATGCCAATAACGCTACCGAATACAGGACAGGGATACATGCATATTAATTGAAAATAATCAGATTAAACCACTACAGTTTGACATTTGTGTAACGGGTACTTTATCTTTCAGGACGTCAGACTAAGATGGCTTGAGGTACCTCGCTCGCCTCTCCGGTCTCGGAAACACTTCTTAATTGCATGTTATCACCTTCTGATTGCCTGGGTATTATATTAAATATTCTGGTAATTACTCTGTGGATGGTGATGTAAATAGCCCACGGCTGATTCCTGTACCGTGGGTAGCTACGAAGGGCTGGAGCAGAAATAGTACAACGTACAATAATCAACTTAACAATAAAACATAAATACTTAAATTTGAATTTTATTGATCAGACACACAATAATACTCAATGAGTTTTAAAAATAAGATCGAAAAGTATAAAAAGAGAATAAAAACATACGAAGAATAGAATTTCAGCAACATTACAATAAAAATAGAATTATTGTCCAGATATAAAACAGTGAAAAAATATAATACAATACAATAAATACCGTAGATTGGTTTTAGAGCAGTTTATTGTTTATTGTGAAATCCAGATTTGTGTGACTGTAGTTCAATAAGTGTGCATACATATAGTAAAATACTAAACCAATAGTTATAACCATATCCTTAATTTGAAATTAATTGCTGTATTAAATAGCTTTATTATATACTTGGGTGGTTCGGAAAGGATTCCTGATTTAGATATGAAGAATTAGGAAAAGGCTGTATTTACATTCACATATACTGTACATGTGAATGGGAATGGCGGTTGAATACCTACTTATTCAGGAAACACTTCTACTACACTACAATTCTTTTCCTATCTTTTGCATTTATATATAAAAAAAATAACACACACTTTTTTATTGTAACTTTGAACAAATGTTTTAAACTCATGGTATCTTAAGTATGTAACCTTGTGAGCCAGCATTAATGTTAGAGATTTTTTAATGTGAGCCAGTATTCAATGTTAGAGATTTAAGCACTTATGTACGTTGCTCTGGATAAGGGCGTCTGCCAAATGCTGTAAATGTAAACGTGAATGTAAATATACATTACATCACAGTGACATTCTTTACTTCACAAATACCAACTTAGGAAGTTAAGGTTAGAGTTCATGATCAGTCATGATACAGCAAAGAACCATAAACATTTGCGATATGATTCACGGCCTTTTATTCTATACACTTACTGTACATCCAGAGATGTAAGATGAGATCTTATTAGAAATGAATTAGAATTTATAAACATATTGGCACTGATAAGAGATTTGTACACATTACATGTCAGACTGGTGGCCTGATACAAAGCAGGGGTAGTATTTCTTCGAGAGGTTTCCTATAATAGCATGACCAGAGGAGTTTTATTACAGTATATATTCCACAGCAATTCACCAAATAACATGCGTCTTAAATCATTTCAGCAATTTATAGTTGCGTTTAATATTAAGAAACATCCATGAAACATGTTGGAAGCCTTGAACAGTTTTTACACCAGCCTCTCTTTTTTCTTTAAGGCTTACAATACAAAAAATGCAGCTTGTCATGGTATTAAAAAGACTTTCCTGTCTTAATTCTGATACTGGACAAACATCTCTGTACAGAAAACTTCATCCTATTGACTAACAGTAGGCTTAGTTTTTGTGGAACAAAAAATATAACAGGTGTTAATATAAACTTTGTATTTACAGTCTGAGCTTCTGAGAGATTTCAACACACCGAGATGTACTAAAACATTTATCTTGCAAAAGATATCCTTAATTCCCAGCTATAGAGTATGTGAATAGCAAAAGCAGTAGAGTCTCAGTATTCATACAGTAGAGATAAATAGCTGATGATTGACTGGACTGCTATCGAACAGCTGAGTGTAGGAGCTATGGGTATCATTCCTTAAAGTTAAAATGTACTTGTTTAACAACATCTAAGTAAATTGTTAAGCATTTTAATGGTTTAAACAATAAAGAAAACGAACAAAAAGTTTTTGTGGTTATCATGATGTCAGGTCACATGCAGTGCCAACATGCTGGATGCAGTTTTTCTGGATTGTATTAAGACTACACACATATATTTATCAGTTATACAGCTATACTGAATCAAATAGAGCAGGTATTGAACTGAATGCAAATGGTATTGAATCAAATGCAGCAGGTACTGAACTGAATGCAGCAGTTATTGAACCAACTGCATTCACAGTTGATATTGAATCAAATGCAGCAGGTAACGAAATGTATGCAGTAGGTACAGAATCAAATGCAGTTGGTACTGATTTAAATGCAGCAGGTACTGAAATGTATGCAGTAGGTACAGAATCAAATGCAGTTGGTACTGAATTAAATGCAGCAGGTACTGAACTGTATGCAGTAGGTACAGAATCAAATGCAGCGGGTACTGAACTGTATGCAGTAGGTACAGAATCAAATGCAGCGGGTACTGAACTGTATGCAGTAGGTACAGAATCAAATGCAGCGGGTACTGAAATGAATGCAGCATGTTGTGAATCAAATACAGTACGTACTGAATTAAATGTAGCAGGTACTGAAATGTATGCAATTTGTACTGAATCATATGTAGCAGGTACCGAACTGTGTGCAGTACAGTAGGTACTGAATCAAATGCAGCAGGTACTGAAATTAATGCAGTTTGTTGTGAATCAAATTCAGTAGGTGCTGAATCAAATGCAGAAGGTGTTGAATCAAATTCAGTAGGTGATAAATTTAACTTAGTAGGTAGGAATTCTTGGTATTCTTAAAAACAATTGGGTCTTCCTCAAGAACCAAATATTCGCTCTCAGACAGTTCGGCCTCAAGGTTGAATTCGCAACCTTCCAGTCTCGAGAATGATGGTATCTTGTAGTAAGCATTAATAAGCCAAGTACATTGTAGTGAATGCTGGAAAATCATTTTTAAATGGGATCATTTTGACCCAGGCTATAAAGGTTAGGATGCAGCAGCTTGGCAGTATCCACTCATTTCGAATCTCCCCTCACTCGTTCAGAGCCAAATATGAAAGAAAGAGTTTTATTGCCTCGGCAGGTTCAGGTGCAGTTTGAGAACAGATGTATAGCGAAGCATTGTGGGTGAGCAGAAAGCCCGTTAGCCCCCGAGCAGAATCAGAGAGAGCAGCCGTCATCTGCTGCAGACATGGCTACACGCTCTGATAAATGATCGCAGCGCCAGCATGTGAGTGGAGTTCTCTGGGAAAAGCTGCTTATAAGTGACTAATAGAATAAAGCAATAACGCACCGCCTCAGGGCCAGGCCTCCGTACTGACAAATTCATATGATGGATTTTTATTATTGTGGGAATATTAGCATTTAAGTCAACACATAAAGCCCGTCTCTGGGGCAGTACTTTGTCAGTAGGTCATGGTAATGAAATACATCCCGACTCATATATTCGTCCTGGTTGAGTAAATTGATTTTTTACCGTAATGATATTGTGGGGAGTAACGTTTTTTTTTTTTCTGTTTTTTTTTTCCTATAAGGCCTCGGTGACAGACGGTAATACTGTACAGTGTCAAGCTGATGAATGAAGAGGCAAGGAGGGTGTGATTTAAAAAAAACAACATATATATAACAGTTCTAATAAAAAGAAAAAATGTAATAAAGTAAAACATGCCATTTTATTATTTATTTAATCTTTAAAAAATTGCAAAAACAAAATAAAGTTTTTTTTAAGATTTTAATATTAAATGTTTTGTAGATTAATGATAATAACAAAAAAAAAACCATTGATTAGAAACAAATCTGTATGCATAATTTTAATATTCTTTTTTCACAGCATATGATTGGAATATTAATTAGCCACAACCATGACTGTCAGATAATAACAGTCTCACAGAGCTGAATGGAGTCTGTGACCTGTAAAAAGCCCCATTCATGCTGTCCAGCCTGCCAGAGCTCCTTCTTTTTGGCTGTGGACACAGGACTTTTTCACAACGCTCCTGTGAAATGTCCCAGTTGTCCTTTTCTGAGCTATTGTGGACAGACTCAATTAAAAACACAAACTTTTTTTTTTAATGGGAGTCAAAGTTAACATTAACATTCAAAGCTCATTTCCTAATCAGGCCGATTTCCGTACTTCAGTCAAGTCTTTTTTTTTTTCTTTTTCTTTTAAAGGCAGCAATAGATGTATATCTTCCCTTAATCTGGTGTTTGAGTTATAAGTACATGACATGGATGACAAACATGAGAGAAAAGGATGTGTGCAGGGATCATCACGGGTCACTAAGTATTCCCTCACTGGCCTTGTCAGCTCCTCCTCACTCCATTTATCTATCACTCTGGACAAGTTGCAAAGCATATAATGTGAAATGAAAGCTGGGATCGGAGCATCCTTTTAATTACTTGTTGAAATGCTAAATCTCGAAATAGCTCTGCTTGAGGTTGATTACTCACCGCAAATCCTTAGCTGTTGGTTTCATTCTAAAAAACCCAAGGACAAGTCAATTAGAGATCAGAAACACATTATTACAGCTTGAACAAGCTGATGAATTTCAAATAATAAAATAATAATAATATTAAAATACTACTACTACTACTACTACTACTACTACTACTACTACTACTACTAATAATAATAATAATAATAATTATTATTATTATTATTATTATTATTATTATTATTAGTAGTAGTAGTAGTAGTAGTAGTAGTAGTAGTAGTAGTAGTAATAATAATTTTATTATTATTATTGTTGTTATTATGTATTTTTTATGTGAAATTCATATAATTTAGAACTTTTAGAATATTCATAGAAATTTAAGAATAGAAATGTATATCCATTTATAGTTACATTAAATACAATTACATTTTTTATCTAATTTTGACATGACCTGGTCCCACACATCAGGCAGTTCTCCTCTAGTACAGAACAGTTACCAACCTGGATGTGTGAAGGCTATTACATGTTCCTCTGGGAACTTCTCAAACCGTTGTGATGTAACAGACACAGAGCAAAGCGTGCACAACCCACTCCTGCATGCATGAGCCATGATGTATTAAAATAGTGAAAATACAGTCTGCTGGTCTTATAGAAAATTAATCAACACCATCTGACCGATCAGAATGGAAAACATTTGCATTCAAGTCTCCATCAGTAAGCAGTTGGTAACTTTAATATAATAGACTTCATGTTAAAACCTCAATGAATTTTCTGGTTACTGGTTATGTAATTGCACTTCTTTGAGTCTGGTTCCTCTCAAGGTTTCTGCCTCACATCGTCTCAGGGAGATTTTCCTCACCATCGTCACCACTGTCTTAATAATTCAGGATAAATTTCAATGTATAATTTATAGGCTTTAATGTACATATTTCTGTAATGCTACTTTTGGCAATGTCCATTTTTTAAAAGAATTAAAATTAACTTAACAGCAGTAATTAATGATAATATAAAATAAAATAATGGTTTGATTCACAACTTTAATAAAATGTTGCTTTAAAGAAAATAATAATAATAAAAAAAACAACATTTACAAAAGACACTATTATTTTTTTCACATTTACATTACAACACAGTGAAATTCTATGTTCACTTATACCAACTTTGGAGGTTGGGGTCAGAGTGCAATGTCAGCTATGATACAGCATCCCTGGAGCAGAGAGGGTTAAGGGCCTTGCTCAAGGGCCCGACAGTGGTACTGCTGGGGCTTGAACCCTTATCCTATGATCAACAACCCAGAGACTTAACCAAATGTACTAAGAGCTTATATTATCCAGAAAATAATTTTCCCTAACCTAAAATTGTCAGCTGGAAAAACCTGAAGTAAAAAAAAAACAAACAAACAAAAAAAACGTTTTCCCACAAATTCCAGCTCATTGGTACAAATGTTCACACTTTCCTCGTAAGTCTCAGTAAGACCCAGCTTTGCAAACAGCAAACAGTCAATAAAGCATGACAACAACCCTTAGTCCTTATCAAAGAGGATTTTTGGGGTCATTAAGTACATTGTGTGCTTTGTATTAGGCTTTAAGAATGGATAAAGCACTCTCTCGGGTTTCCCCCGTCCACTCTAAAGTCAGCTGTCTTTCCCCATCACCTCCTGTAGACGTCATCACTCACTCGGAGCCATTCAGAAGAAGCTATAAACGCTGGAAAACACGCTTTACTTTCACTGTGTATTTACTTACATTAAGGTGAGGTGACACTCCTTGTGAACACGTTAACAATACACTTAAGAAAAACAGGGATTCTTAGAGGCCTATAATTCAGTCGAGTGAAAGCCTTTGAAGCATGTTTGCAGTAAAACGGACATATTCGAGTGGGAAGACTGGAGAACAAAGTCTCTCTCTCTTCTTCTCCTTTTCATGTGACTCAAAAAACACACAGATAACACAGATATGGTCCAGAATTGAATTTGAATGCACTCCTGCTGTTTGAAGGGGCGTTCATGTTGGCTTATAATGTTGTTCGGGTTCAAGAGTGCAAGCTCTTAAGATAAATAACCAAAGTCTTTGGCAATATTTGGGGTTATTTCACCAATCCATATGAATTTAGGTAATGTGTAGTGTCAGTGTTTATTACCATTTCTTACTTTTTCTTTCTTTCTTTCTTTCTTTCTTTCTTTCTTTCTTTCTTTCTTTCTTTCTTTCTTTCTTTCGCTCTTTCTTTCTTTCGCTCTTTCTTTCTTTTCCCCATTTTCTCCCTGACAGAGTGAATAACAACATGTGCTTCCTCTGAGACACATGAAGTTACAAACTTTTTGAAACTGCTGCTCATGATGCATAAAAGCACTTTTCTCTTCTTCTTCGATTTACATGAGCTCATGGGTGTCCAGGATTAGCTAGCATCACAAGGATTAACATGAGAGAGATTGTGTATGCTTCTCACACCCAGATTACACAGCCAATTTTGCTGACTTTGACCTCTGGCCGTATGCCCCTCTCATCCAGAGTACACAGATAGTATGCCCCTCTCACCCAGAGTACACACATAGTATGCCCCTCTCATCCAGAGTACACAGAGAGTATGCCCCTCTCACCCAGAGTACACAGATAGTATGCCCCTCTCATCCAGAGTACACAGAGAGTATGCCCCTCTCACCCAGAGTACACAGATAGTATGCCCCTCTCATCCAGAGTACACAGACAGTATGCCCCTCTCATCCAGAGTACACAGATAGTATGCCCCTCTCACCCAGAGTACACACATAGTATGCCCCTCTCATCCAGAGTACACAGAGAGTATGCCCCTCTCACCCAGAGTACACAGATAGTATGCCCCTCTCATCCAGAGTACACAGAGAGTATGCCCCTCTCACCCAGAGTACACAGATAGTATGCCCCTCTCATCCAGAGTACACAGACAGTATGCCCCTCTCATCCAGAGTACACAGATAGTATGCCCCTCTCACCCAGAGTACACACATAGTATGCCCCTCTCATCCAGAGTACACAGAGAGTATGCCCCTCTCACCCAGAGTACACAGAGAGTATGCCCCCTCACCCAGAGTACACAGAGAGTATGCCCCTCACACCCAGAGTACACAGATAGTATGCCCCTCTCACCCAGAGTACACAGATAGTATGCCCCTCTCACCCAGAGTACACAGACAGTATGCCCCCTCACCCAGAGTACACAGAGAGTATGCCCCTCACACCCAGAGTACACAGACAGTATGCCCCCTCACCCAGAGTACACAGATAGTATGCCCCCTCACCCAGAGTACACAGAGAGTATGCCCCTCACACCCAGAGTACACAGATAGTATGCCCCTCTCACGCAGAGTACACAGATAGTATGCCCCTCTCACCCAGAGTACACAGACAGTATGCCCCCTCACACCCAGAGTACACAGAGAGTATGCCCCTCACACCCAGAGTACACAGATAGTATGCCCCTCACACCCAGAGTACACAGATAGTATGCCCCTCTCACCCAGAGTACACAGACAGTATGCCCCCTCACCCAGAGTACACAGAGAGTATGCCCCCTCACCCAGAGTACACAGAGAGTATGCCCCTCACACCCAGAGTACACAGATAGTATGCCCCTCTCACCCAGAGTACACAGATAGTATGCCCCTCTCACCCAGAGTACACAGATAGTATGCCCCTCTCACCCAGAGTACACAGACAATATGCCCCCTCACACCCAGAGTACACAGAGAGTATGCCCCTCACACCCAGAGTACACAGATAGTATGCCCCTCTCACGCAGAGTACACAGATAGTATGCCCCTCACACCCAGAGTACACAGAGAGTATGCCCCTCACACCCAGAGTACACAGATAGTATGCCCCTCACACCCAGAGTACACAGAGAGTATGCCCCTCTCACCCAGAGTACACAGATAGTATGCCCCTCTCATCCAGAGTACACAGATAGTATGCCCCTCTCACCCAGAGTACACAGAGAGTATGCCCCTCTCACCCAGAGTACACAGATAGTATGCCCCTCTCACCCAGAGTACACAGAGAGTATGCCCCTCCCACCCAGAGTACACAGATAGTATGCCCCCTCACCCAGAGTACACAGAGAGTATGCCCCTCTCACCCAGAGTACACAGACAGTATGCCCCTCTCACCCAGAGTACACAGAGAGTATGCCCCTCACACCCAGAGTACACAGATAGTATGCCCCTCTCACCCAGAGTACACAGATAGTATGCCCCTCTCATCCAGAGTACACAAATAGTATGCCCCTCTCACCCAGAGTACACAGATAGTATGCCCCTCTCATCCAGAGTACACAGATAGTATGCCCCTCTCACCCAGAGTACACAGACAGTATGCCCCCTCACCCAGAGTACACAGATAGTATGCCCCTCACACCCAGAGTACACAGATAGTATGCCCCTCTCACCCAGAGTACACAGATAGTATGCCCCTCACACCCAGAGTACACAGATAGTATGCCCCTCACACCCAGAGTACACAGAGAGTATGCCCCTCTCATCCAGAGTACACAGATAGTATGCCCCTCACACCCAGAGTACACAGATAGTATGCCCCTCTCACCCAGAGTACACAGACAGTATGCCCCCTCACCCAGAGTACACAGATAGTATGCCCCTCTCACACAGAGTACACAGATAGTATGCCCCTCTCATCCAGAGTACACAGATAGTATGCCCCTCACACCCAGAGTACACAGATAGTATGCCCCTCTCACCCAGAGTACACAGATAGTATGCCCCTCCCACCCAGAGTACACAGAGAGTATGCCCCTCTCACCCAGAGTACACAGATAGTATGCCCCTCTTACCCAGAGTACACAGATAGTATGCCCCTCTCATCCAGAGTACACAGATAGTATGCCCCTCTCACCCAGAGTACACAGATAGTATGCCCCTCTCACCCAGAGTACACAGATAGTATGCCCCTCTCACCCAGAGTACACAGATAGTATGCCCCTCTCACCCAGAGTACACAGAGAGTATGCCCCTCTCACCCAGAGTACACAGATAGTATGCCCCTCTCACCCAGAGTACACAGATAGTATGCCCCCCTCACCCAGAGTACACAGAGAGTATGCCCCCTCACCCAGAGTACACAGAGAGTATGCCCCTCTCACCCAGAGTACACAGATAGTATGCCCCTCACACCCAGAGTACACAGATAGTATGCCCCTCACACCCAGAGTACACAGATAGTATGCCCCTCTCACCCAGAGTACACAGACAGTATGCCCCTCTCACCCAGAGTACACAGACAGTATGCCCCTCTCATCCAGAGTACACAGATAGTATGCCCCTCTCACCAAGAGTACACAGACAGTATGCCCCTCTCACCCAGAGTACACAGACAGTATGCCCCCTCACCCAGAGTACACAGATAGTATGCCCCCTCACCCAGAGTACACAGATAGTATGCCCCTCTCACCCAGAGTACACAGACAGTATGCCCCTCTCACCCAGAGTACACAGACAGTATGCCCCTCTCACCCAGAGTACACAGACAGTATGCCCCTCTCACCCAGAGTACACAGACAGTATGCCCCTCTCACCCAGAGTACACAGACAGTATGCCCCTCTCACCCAGAGTACACAGATAGTATGCCCCTCTCACCCAGAGTACACAGATAGTATGCCCCCCTCACCCAGAGTACACAGAGAGTATGCCCCTCCCACCCAGAGTACACAGATAGTATGCCCCTCTCACCCAGAGTACACAGATAGTATGCCCCTCTCATCCAGAGTACACAGATAGTATGCCCCTCTCACCCAGAGTACACAGATAGTATGCCCCTCTCACCCAGAGTACACAGATAGTATGCCCCTCTCACCCAGAGTACACAGATAGTATGCCCCCTCACCCAGAGTACACAGAGAGTATGCCCCTCTCACCCAGAGTACACAGATAGTATGCCCCTCACACCCAGAGTGCACAGAGAGTATGCCCCCTCACCCAGAGTACACAGATAGTATGCCCCTCACACCCAGAGTGCACAGAGAGTATGCCCCCTCACCCAGAGTACACAGATAGTATGCCCCTCACACCCAGAGTACACAGATAGTATGCCCCTCACACCCAGAGTACACAGATAGTATGCCCCTCTCACCCAGAGTACACAGACAGTATGCCCCTCTCACCCAGAGTACACAGACAGTATGCCCCCTCACCCAGAGTACACAGATAGTATGCCCCCTCACCCAGAGTACACAGATAGTATGCCCCTCTCACCCAGAGTACACAGACAGTATGCCCCTCTCACCCAGAGTACACAGAGAGTATGCCCCTCACACCCAGAGTACACAGATAGTATGCCCCTCTCACCCAGAGTACACAGACAGTATGCCCCTCTCACCCAGAGTACACAGATAGTATGCCCCCCTCACCCAGAGTACACAGACAGTATGCCCCTCTCACCCAGAGTACACAGACAGTATGCCCCTCTCACCCAGAGTACACAGACAGTATGCCCTTCTCACCCAGAGTACACAGACAGTATGCCCCTCTCACCCAGAGTACACAGATAGTATGCCCCTCTCACCCAGAGTACACAGACAGTATGCCCCTCTCACCCAGAGTACACAGACAGTATGCCCCTCTCACCCAGAGTACACAGACAGTATGCCCCTCTCACCCAGAGTACACAGAGAGTTAATTTCTGTCTCAATAAAAAAAAAAGCATTTTATTTCGTCTGAATCACAGTCGGATTATTAACAGATCATTATTCTGCACGTAAACATAGCAAAAAACAAAATGCTTTGAAAAAGTCATGTACAAAACTGAAAAGTGTTTTTTGTTTCCATGGATAACTTCACACACACTCACACACACTCACACACACACACACTCACACTCACTCACACTCACTCACAGGTCACAATGAGTCCAAACAGTAAAGAGGCCAGATTCTCACACAAGGAATAAAACAGAGCAACAAGACAGTATCCTGCTGATTCTCTACACACACACACACACACACACACACACACACACACACACACACACACACACACACACACACGAATACTCTAAAGCCACACTGTTATGCACACTACTGAATGCCGGGCGTCAATGTAGTATCGATCCTCATACTGGACACCAGTTTAAACCTGTCTCACTGCAGGTGTCTGTCAGCCCAATACACTTCACATGATCGTATATTCAAAACGCAACAGTGGCTCATCGACGCATGTCTGCAGGTCACGGCTCGTCTGTGAATGAGAGCATAGAGGAGAACACTTAGCAGGATAAGTAATGTCATGCATGACTTATACATGATGCTGTAGAGCCAGAATCTAGATTTAGTCCCTGTTTATAGCTGATATTATCAGACAGACTCCTTAATACAGTCATGGATCCTTTACAGCTCCACTGTCATCTCCACTATATTGGGCTTTGTTTTGTTACTGTTACTTCATATTACATTGGTCTTATTTTGAATCTTTTTTTATGAAATGCAATGAAATTAAATCTTAAGAGGAGAAGGTCGGGTTTTCATTTCTATGCAGCTTGTACACTTTTTATAACTGTGTTTGTGACAAATACAATTTTACCTCTTAAATCTTCAATAAGAAGATGAAGGAAATCTCAGCACAAGTACAGATATCTTTATGACATCAGACTCACTTAAATAATGTTTAACAATGCTTGTTTTTGTGCTAAAGCAGGACTGTGCTAATTGTTGATTGATGATGTAAGCAGAATGTAGTGATTTTTAAAAACTTTGAAGATCTTCATCTTATAATCTACCAGGGAAAATATATTATCCCACACTATGTTCTTGGAAACCAGGCAGTATGTTTTTCGGATCATTTAGTAAAGAAAAAAAGGGCTCTTAATAAGACTGGATCTGATTGGAAAACACAGCTGTTACTCAAAATATTCCACATTGCATCATTGTCACATTTAGCTGTCAGTGACAGCAGTAAACTGGTCGAACGGAGCAGTGCAGCCTGAAGCTAATGAACAAGTGAAGTGTGAAGTAAGGACCGAGGTAGGGGAAGGATCAGGATCGTGGACGTCTCCAAGCAGCAGCTGCTTTTCTTGTTCACGCTGTCACGGCTTGGCCTGTTTTGGACACACAAGAATTTGCTGTGCCTTTGAAGCTTTCTTTGGTTTTTAGAATATGCAGACGATCAATAAGGAGCCAGGACTTCAAAGTGTTTCACGGCCCTCACCTGCTGCTCGTCGCTGGTTCAGAAGTGTTTCCAGTCCCACACAGGATCTAAACAAACAGTCGGGGAAAGCTCATGAAGACGAGTTTAAAGAACAGAGAAAATACAGCCTTGTTAATTTTAGTGGTCAACTATTAAAAGATTATTAGGTGCTGGGTTAAACTAGGCATGAGCTTTTACTTAGTAAGATAGCTGAAATCACACCACAGCTGAGTATGAATGAACGGGGACATGAAAGCCTTTATTATCACCACATATACATTATTGCACAGTGGAATTATTTTCTTCACATACCCCAAATGAGGAGATTGGGGTCAGAGTGCAGGGGCAGCTATGATACAGCAGGGAGGGTTGAGGGCCTTGCTCAAGGGCCCAACAGTGGGCCTTGAACCCCGGTCCTCCGATCAACAACCCAGAGCCTTAACCACTTGAGCCACCACCGCCCCGTATGACATTATGGGACCTCATTAGACCAATCAAAAACATTACAGTTATATAACAGAAGTGTGTTTTTGGTCTGGATGCAAAAATAGCAAAATATTTCAGTGGATGAATCCAGATTCTTTAAACAAATCCTGAAGCAATTTAAAAAAAAAAAAATAATTATGAGAGAAGATCCTGTGTTACACTTTATCCATGACATGCATTTATAAAAATGATTTAGGTAAACGAAGACGAAAGATGAGAGACTAGATACAGAGACACTGGGTCAGAAAGGGAGATTTTTATTTATTTATTTATTTATTTATTTATTTATTTATTTATGGTTTTGTAATCAAACTGACAATGTGGCTTGTCGAAAAAATCTACCGTTCCTACTGAATTCCGTAAAGTACCTACTGTATTTGATTCAGTATCTACTGCATTTGATTCAGTACCTACGGCATTGGATATTCAATTCAGTAGCTACTGCAGTCAATTCGGTATGTACTGCATTTGATTCAGAACCTACTCCATTCCATTTAGAACCTACTGCATTTGATATTTAAATTATTACCTACCGCAAGTCAATTCAATAAGTACTGCATTTGATTCAGTACCTACTGCATTTGATATTCAATTCGGTACCCACAGCATTTGATATTCAATTCAGTACCTACTGCAGTCACTTCAATATGTACTGAATTTAATTTAGTACTTACTGCATTTGATTCATTATATTCTGCATTCTATATTTGATGTAGCACCTACTTTTTATTTGTTCAGTACATACTGCATGTTATTCACTAGGCTACATACCGTACATTTTGCATTCAAAATTCAATTCAGTACATACTGCATTCCATTCAGTACCTTCTGCTTGGCCATTGATACGGTATGTTGTATATTTTATTGAACTAAGAATTCTACTTCAATACAAATATTATATACCATAACGGTACAGAAAGGCATATTTCACTCATATTACTGTATATATGAGTAGAATAGAATATATATGAGTAGTATAGTAGAATATTCTGCACTTAGAATTACTCAGTACATGTAGAGCAGTTGAATAATGGATATCAGTGGTGATTGCTAGCGTCTCAGGGTTTGGTGCCATGACTTTATGGATCGAGTCTTACAAAATGAAGGCACTTCAAATGTCCTTTGATTAATGACTAATACTCGACATTTGCCTTAATGCCATGAGAAGACTCTTACACATCAAAGTCTTAACTGCATACATTAAATGTCCTTTAAGAATAGCTTTTCCAGTAATTTACAGTTAACTGGTACCAAAGTACAGACATGAAATGTAACACACAACATATATGGTTCATACTCTAAATTCGCCATGGTTGTGAAATGTCTGTCAAAAGCCAAGTGAATAACTCTTTATTATTCTTCTATTTAATCCTGCAGCATTTAGTTAAAGGGGAGGATGTTGCAGAACATTCATCTCCACAGCTGTGGGCTGATGTTGGTAAAAATCCAATACAAATTTGCAAAAGACATTTGCATCTTACTCTACAATTATAATGCTTCTTTTCTTGGATTTTATTACATGGTACATCTATAATCTAGGACTGCAGTGTACTTCAGTAATAATAGTCTACAAGGTTAGAAAATAAACAAAGTCAATAAAGTATCCAATCAGCCAATCACATGGTAGCAGAACAATGCATAAAATCACATGTCAAGAGCTTCAGTTCATGTTTATGTGAAAGAGCAGAATGAAGAATAATGCAATCTTTGCAACGAGAAAAAAAGTTGGTTTAGTTTCCAATGCTGGTTTGAGTATCTCAGAAGCTGCTGATCTCCACCCTGTAGATTGGTTAAAGACCCAGAATCAGTTTTCCACACCAAATTCTTGAAAGTAATACTGAAGCAGTTCCAAAAAACATACTGTATGAGAGAAGATCCTGCATTCAATTTTATACAGTGTTAGCACATGCATTTATAGAAATTATTAAGCTGAATAAAGCTGAAAGACCAGAGACTAGAGACAGAGACACTTGGTCAGAAAATGAGATTTTCAGTTATTATTATTATTATTATTATTATTATTATTATTATTATTATTATTATTATTATTATTATTATTTTATTTCTGGTTTTATTAGGAAACTGGGGGCACGGTGGCTTAGTGGTTACCACGTTTGCCTCACACCTCCAGGGTTGGGGGTTCGATTCCCGCCTACGCTTTGTGTGTGTGGAGTTTGCATGTTCTCCCCGTGCCTCGGGGGTTTCCTCCGGGTACTCCAGTTTCCTCCCCCGGTCCAAAGACATGAATGGTAGGTTGATTGGCATCTCTGGAAAATTGTCCTTAGTGTGTGTATGAGTGAATGAGAGTGTGTGTGTGCCCTGAAATGTCTTGGCACTCCATCCAGGGTGTATCCTGCCTTGATGCCCGATGACGCCTGAGATAGGCACAGGCTCCCCGTGACCCGAGAAGTTCGGATAAGCGGTAGAAAATGAATGAATGAATGAATTAGGAAACTGACAATGTGGTTTGACAAAAAAAGACAATGTCTGCATTTGAAATCTACTGTACCTACTGTGTTTGACCGACTGCATTCAATAAAGTACCTACTGTAATCAATTCAGCACCTACTGCATTAGATTCAGCATCTACTAAATTTATGTCTGTACCTACTGCCTTTGATATACAATTCAGTACCTCTTGCATTTGATTCAGTACCGACTGCCTTCAATAGTTAGTTAAAAACGTACAGTACTGTACTTAATTCAGTATGTATGTACTGCATTTGATTCAGTACCTACAGCATTTGATTCAATAGACAGTTTTCCACAAATCACCTGTATCACCTGTCTATTGATCACAAACCTGCTGTAGCCTCAGGGGCTTTTTACACCTGGTCACTTAATGTGTTTTCTGTGACCCGATAGCTATCAGATGGTAACAATACCAGGTCTAAATGCCCTCCGAAACGTTTTTGAGACGGATATAAATCCGATCGTTTAAACTCCTTCAGGAGGAGGTCTGGGACGCATTTCAGATGAAAATGCTGGACAGTTTAAATGAATGTGGTTGTTCAAGCCACATACGTCAGCGCTATATTCCTCCCAAATGGAAGTACGTCACTCACGGGTGATCTTTCACCCAGGTTTCTCGTCGGGTCTTAAAACGCGCTGCTGCCGCCAGCGACAATGCAGCAAACAGTAAATGTTGTTTTTTGTAGCATAACCATCTTAACGAGTTTTTTCGTCTTCTTTTTGATCGCATTCTGAAAACCGCACACACCAAAGCGTGTTCTGTTTCAATTACCCCGGAAATGAGGTAAAATATATTAGCATATTGGGCGGGAGTAGAAAGATCGGATCGATATCTGATTCGCCGAGACGCGTTTATGTGGCCTGATGTAAATGGAACAGTTTTTACAAATCGGATAGCTATCGGATCAGAGACAACACATGAAGTGACCCGGTGTAAAAAGGCCCTCAGATTCCTGATCTTGGCTGACAGGAATGAAACCTGATGTGGTCTTCTTCACTTGTAGTCCAACCACCTCAAGGTTTGATGTTCTGTGCATTTTAAGATGCATTTCTTCTCACCATGGTTGTAAAGGGAGGTTATGTGTGTTACTGAAAAATTCCTGTCAGGTCAAATCAGTCTATCTATTCAGCCCTAACCATCTGTCTTATCAACGAGGCATTTCTGCTTATACATCTGGATGTTTGTTTTTTATTGTTGCACCATTTTGTACGCTTTCTGAAACCACCACACCACAGTTAAAGCCATTGAGATAACATTTTGCCTTTCATGCTAATTATTGATGACTTGAGCTCTTGACCTGTTACTGCATAATTTGCTCTGCTTCCACCCAATTGGCTGAGTGCAAATGACTTCATGTATGAATGTTTAGATATCCACAGTTTGAAAAAAAAAAAAAAGCTGTCGGCATGACCCTTTTCCTCTTCCATATTATATCATGAAGCTCTCACAGGTGCACTGAATAATGAATAATGAAAGGTGTGGTGCAGTAAAGGAAATAACCTCCTCCTACACTCTCCTCCCCTCCGCTTTAGACTCCCACCACCAGGTACATGAGGCAAGAAAACATGCATAATAGAGCAGCAAGCAACCCAATTTGCATTTCCCTATTCAGGGCCTGGAACTCGGTGCTCGGAAACACATGAAAAGAGTCCATTCAGACATGTAAATGGGATTGTGTACATTACAATGAGAGAGGAGTGACTGTGAAACTTCCTGCATGGCAAAATCTGTGGTGGCAAGCCTTTAATTGCCTCGAGCTGAGTGATAGCCATATTGTGAGCTCGTTAGGTAGGGCACAAACACGAGCGGATAATTTTAGTTTATTAACAATTATGTAGACAATTCGAGTCCGCGTGGAAGCCGTTCTTCTGGCTCTCAAGCTTCATTTTCTATTTTTTCTTCACCTTCCTGTTTACGTTTCTGAGCAAAAATAATTGAGCATTGTGTTATTTTTTTGAGAAATGAACGTTAAAATATGTTGAATGGTTGTGATACCCTATTGATAAAGCAACAGGGAACTTTATTTATTAGTCCAGCGTTGCATCGTGCAGCAAAGTCGTTAGTCATGCCTCTGTTTAAACTCCCACTGACCTCTTTTTGTTGAACTAAACCAAAGGGGCAATAGTTTTTTTTTTTTTATTTCTTTTCCTTTTATTACCCTGCTGTTTACTGCACAATTATGTCCTCTCAAAAAGCGGATGTGTAAGGCCTTTAAAGGGTGAGGGTTTTAAAGGGGGGAGATACTCAACAGCAAATTCAAAATTAGGGGAAATTACGCATCAAGTGATTATGAAACTGTTGGCTGTATAGAAATCAGTGTTGTAAAGACGAGGGGAAAATGGCTCGGCAATTTGTTGGGGCCGGTCCGTGGAAGTGATGGCAAAGTCAAGTTGTGTATTAAGTACATACGTGTGTGAGTGAAGGACGATGAGTAGTGGTAAAGATAATTCCTGATAATGGGCAGTTCCTGACTAAGCCACTAACTGACACCGAGGCTGCAGGTAATCAGGTTGACGTTAATGCAGGCCCTGAATGTGACATCTCGTCATCAGGAATTTTCTTCATTGGCACGGAAAATGCCAGGCTGCTCACCTCTGACTGCGTGGCCCCCACATCTATTAACCTTATTGATTTGGAGCCCTGCTGATCCCCTCCAGATCCTCAGCTCCCCCACTGAGCCGGTGAAGTGGATCAATCCGTCGCCGGGGGCCACGGCTCCAAAAATGCAGTGCATGGAGGCCACTGTTGGTGGCATGAAATTAATACCCAGATAGAGCTCAGAGACACTCCATTTTTACATCAACGTTCCCTACCTTTTCTTCTTCTCTCTTGTTCTGTTTTTCTTTTATTCTTATTACAAGAAAGACTTGAAGTTATGTGAAGAATTGCAGTGGGTGTTGCTTATATTTGGCATTTCTGCACAAGGATGTAATTTTGCTTTGCGCTAATATCATAAAATAAGCATGTTTTCATTACCTTCATAATGAGCTGTATCAAATCAGCAGTGCTGGTATTATTGCTAAGTCTATATTAATTCACAAAGAAATGAGGGAGATTGCCTGATAAATGCCTGTTTGTTGATTCGCAGTGTAAAAAAACAAAACAAACAAAAAAAAAAACATTTTCTCTCAGATATCGCATTTACATTCAATTTGCCGTCGCAAAGACCACTCCAGATTATGAGTTTTACAAATAGCAAATTTAGATTAATAAAGTGTTCTTTAGATGGAGTAGCCATTCTGGAGGAAAGCGCCACCAGTAATCAGCATAATCCATGCTCAATTCAGAAGTTAAAGTTTAATAGATGCAAATAACATGGCTTAGCATTTGCCATTTGGACTCCACGCACGTGGCATTCCAACTTTCTCTCTTCCACGGGCTACATTCGGCTTGATTAATTGAAACGATTTGCATATCTGATTTTTCTTTTGTGCTTTGTTTTGATTCTATGCTGTACTGAATTGCATATTTGATGAAGACTGTAAAGGAGATTTTTTTTTCTAAAGAAAAAGATTTACTGCTGCTCCTAGACCAGTATAGTCTGCTACACTCTCATTAGCCCTTTGATATGATTTTTCACAGGTCTTACAAGTCATTCTAGTTGACTGGTTTTCACTAGATTTGTCCCATTTTTCGGCTAGGGGTCACCACAGCAAATCATCTGTCTCCACCTAACTCTATCCTCAGCATCTTGTTCCAGCTGACCAATCACTACTACTTATTCATCCCAACATTCAATCACTAATGTTCCAAACATCCAATCACTGATCACTACTCATAACAACATCCAATCACTGATCATTATTCATCCCAACATTTACTTAAGGATCAATATTGTTTTCAACACCCAATCACTGATCACTACTCAACCCAACATTTACTTAAGGGTCACTATTGTTCTCAATGCCCAATCACTGATCACTACCCATCCCAACACCCAATCACTTATCACTACTCTTCCCAACATCCAATCACTGATCACTACTCATCCCAACACCTAATCACTGATCAATACCCATCCCAACATCCAATCACTGATCACTACCCATCCCAACACCCAATCACTGATCACTACTCATCTCAACACCTAATCACTGATCACTACCCATCCCAACACCTAATCACTTATCATTACTCTTCCCAACATCCAATCACTGATCACTACTCATCCCAACACCTAATCACTGATCAATACCCATCCCAACATCCAATCACTGATCACTACCCATCCCAACACCCAATCACTGATCACTACTCATCTCAACACCTAATCACTGATCACTACCCATCCCAACACCTAATCACTTATCATTACTCTTCCCAACATCCAATCACTGATCACTACTCATCCCAACACCTAATCACTGATCAATACCCATCCCAACATCCAATCACTGATCACTACCCATCCCAACACCCAATCACTGATCACTACTCATCTCAACACCTAATCACTGATCACTACCCATCCCAACACCTAATCACTTATCATTACTCTTCCCAACATCCAATCACTGATCACTACTCATCCCAACACCTAATCACTGATCAATACCCATCCCAACATCCAATCACTGATCACTACTCATCCCAACATCCAATCACTGATCACTACTCATCCCAACATCCAATCACGGATCACTACTCATCCCCACATCCAATCAATTATTATTATTATTTATTCCAACATGTACTTATGGATCAATATTGTTCTCAACACCTAATCACTGATCACTACCCATCCCAACATCCAATCACTGATCACTACTCTTCCCAACATCCAATCACTGATCACTACTCATCCCAACATCCAATCACTGATCACTACTCATCCCAACACCCAATCACTGATCACTACTCTTCCCAACATCCAATCACTGATCACTACTCATCCCAACACCCAATCACTGATCACTACCCATCCCAACACCCAATCACTGATCACTACTCTTCCCAACATCCAATCACTGATCACTACTCATCCCAACACCCAATCACTGATCACTACCCATCCCAACATCCAATCACTTATCACTACTCATCCCAACATCCAATCACTGATCACTATTCATCCCAACATTCAATCATTATTGTTCCAAACATCTAATCACTGATCTCTACTCATCCCAATCACTGAACATTATTCATCCCAACATGTACTGTAGTTGAGTATCACTGTTGTGCAACTCTGGTCCCAATAACTAAAATTTCTTTGTTTTAAACTCTTTTAATATTGACAGTAACATGAAAATATATTACACAATAATTTTTATTTTATTTCCCAACTACTCACTATCACTGCTTTATTTTATCTAAATACATAATATAAATGATATAACAGTTAAAAAGTCAGACTCTAAATTAATATAGAAGCCTTTGTTATCGCCACATGTACATTACAGCACAGTGGAATTCTTTTCTTCACATACCCCAACTGAGGAGGTTGGGGTCAGAGTGCAGGGGCAGCTATGATACAGCACCCCTGGAGCAGGGAGGGTTGAGTGCCTTGCTCAAGGACCCAGCAAGTAGCAGCTTGGCTGTGCAGGGCATTGAACCCCGATCCTCCGATCAAAAACCCAGAGATATAACCAGTTGATCCATGAAGACATTACTATGAAAAAGCATGTAAATAGTTAGTTGGACTGCACAGTAAATATGCAAATAAATATGTAAATATGTAAATAGTTAGTTTGTGTTGCCACAAGGAAATCTGTCTTGCAACATGTTTTGATATGTAAATGATTTCAATGAATCAACAAATATGTAAATAAGTAAGTAAGTCAGTAATTAGAGGAGTAACACCTTCCTGAGTTGGCATCACTGAGTCTGAGTCTTACTTTAGGGGAAAGAGCACCTCACGCCACCACATTGACCAAAAGGAAGCTACAAGCAGGGTTAGATTTCACCCAAAAGGGCTCGAGGGACAGGTTTCTGGATGTGTAGTCGTAGAGGTCATCTAGAGTGTGGGACAGTGCTACATTCCTCTTTAAACAGGTGGAAGCAGTTTGATCAGAAATGTGCTTGAGATGCACTGAGTACAATTCCAGCCTTGCTATTATAAGCCTAATCACACTCGACAGGTCAGAAGGTGAACTGGCCCTTCCACATGACCTCTTTTTGTTCTTTATGAGTGGAACAGAACAGAAAATATCCTCCACTCTGTTGTCTATTTTTTTTTTTAGCTGAATAGCAGGTTCAGCTGATTCTCACTGAATTCAGGCCAAACTTTGCTCTGGTGCGACTCAGATTTCTTTCCTTTTTGAAGTGGATGTGAAAAAAGAAGGCATCTGTGAAAACAATCTTCAATGGCTTTAAACTTTAACCCCGCCCCCCGACTGTCCAGCTGTATCAACCTACTCTGAGAAATTAAGCCCTATACACACGATTCTCACATCTGAGTCCTCAATGTGTTTGTGAGGAAATGTTTTTAAAATCAAATAAGGAGCCTTGTTTGTCAAACTGCATACAAGTGAGTTTATGAGTTTATTTGTAAAAGCATTTACACAATAAAATGCGGTATATATGAAAATCTTGCCGGAGTTTCCTCTGAAGTTTGCATAATTTATGACAAACAGATGATCGATAAATATATTATGTAGAAATGAGGGCAAATAATTCCTGTATATCAATAAAGACAACAGTAATAGCACCCTTTGAAAGGCAGTGGAGGTTGTGTGTCTATAGTATAGTCACATTTAGGAGACTGTTTAGTGGTCATTTTTTGGGAGTGTTACCTTTTATGGAATTTTGTGGGTGTGGCTAAATCGAAATGATTTGTGTTGTGAATTATAGAATTGTAGGTGTGAATGAAGAGCATGTAGAGAATCAGAGTTATTGGGTGACTATTGGAGCTTTAATGGGAATTTGCACTTCATTCTGTTTGACCTGAAAACATATGCACACTTTAATTAATAACAATAAAGGATGTGATATGTATTCTAATAATGCTTTACTCAATGTTTTGGTCTTGCTATCTCTAACACTGTTGTATTAACATCCATATTTATTCTGTCTAGTCTGTGTGTGTGTGTGTGTGTGTGTGTGTATATATATATATATATATATATATATATATATATATATATATATATATATATATATATATATATATATATATATATATATATATTCATAATGACATTCCTTTTGTACAGCTATATCTGTCATACCACTTCTTACTGTATCATACTTATATAAAAACCACACTATACTGTATATACCCTTATTCAGTTATATGTACATGTTACTACACCTTCTGTATAACCTCATACCCTTATTTATTACACTGCCACTTGTAAATAAGCTATCTATGCACTTCTGCACTTCTGGTTAGATGCTACCTGCATTTCATTGGCTCTGTACATGTACCTTGCACAATGACAATAAAGTTGAATCTAATCTAATATAATATAATAAACATTGGTCAGCACAGAATAAGCTACAAAATTAGCAGCAGAGTTAGCCAGAAAATTAGCAGCAGACTGTAGTCTGTAGTACTAGCTGCATATTGTTCTGACAAAGAATTAAGTGTAGAATTCTCAACTGAATTAGAAAACATTAGAAAATAGCAGCAGGTTTAAAAGTGGACCTGGTTGAAAAAAAAATTCTAGGTAAAACTAGCTGACGACTTAACATAAAAATTAGCAACAGAAATAACCCTAAAAGACTTAGCAGGGCAATTAGTCATAGAATTAGCGGCTGAAACTGGAAATTAGCAGCAAAATTAGCATTAGACTTAGATTTTAAATTAGCTATCGAATTATCTGCAGCATTAAGAGCAGAATTAGCAGCATTGTGAGTTTGATGTGTCTATGTTATCAGCCTGTGTCACTGCTGGGGGGATGGTTTGGTGCGGCATGGTGGGTATGTGTTTGAATATATGTATATGTATTGTGTGTGTGTGTGTGTGTGTGTGTGTGTGTGTGTGTGTGTGTGTGTGTGTGTGTGTGTGTGTGTGCCTGGTTGGGGGTTTAACTGGGAAGCAAGTCTGTAAACATCAGTCTGTGACATCACAGTTGACAGTGTGGGTTTCTGGGCCATGTCGCAGTGCTTCTCCCGGATATCACTGTCAAATCCCGACATTAAGCCATTATGGCCATCAAGGAGGCTGCCAGTGAGAAGCTTGTCCAGATCCGGCGTCTCCTAAGAGGCCAGCGTGTGCATGCATGCGATTAAGACGACGCGAAGGGAATACAGACACAAATTCCTCTCCATTAATTGCTGACACATTGTTTCGTGACCTGCAGCAGGACCTAATCGAGCAAGGCTTACAATATCAAAATCTACATCCGAGCTAATGTTTTATGTGCTCAGTAATTATTCAAATGAGAAAACTAGCAAGGGCACCGGTTGTGGCAAATGAGGTCGCGAGATGTGTGGGGGGAATAGTCTTAAACTCATCCATTATGCATGAGGATCTTTTCTCCTCGCATTCTGCAGTTGAAAAGTGGTCTAATTGCCAATCAAAGAATATGTTCAAACACTTTGTTATGTATAAAAAAGCAGGAAAAGGCGAGTGAACATCCAGTTCAGTGGGCATGTGTCAATGAACGGCATATGGTTGTTTGGCCCTTTTGGCCCCCGTGTGTGGAAAACCAGCCGGGCTGGGCCTGACGAGCAGTTAACAATAATGAGAATTACTTGCAGTCTCTTCCCTGTTTGTCACACCCTAACATCTTGATTTCATGGGTGACACTTAGGACTCCCCAGCACGCTTTAATGGGAGCCTTGGGACCCTCTTTTTTCCTCTCAGCCGCTCTGCTTGGCACATAGTGGTGTTAGGAAGTGACACTATTTGTATCTGTGTCAATTTAGTGCTCGAAATCAAATCCAGATGTGGGCGTGGCCTAAACCAAATGTGTCTTTTTTTAACACTACCGTGTTGCCTTTGGAAACACTGGGAAATAAAAATAAAAATAGCAAATCTGTCATTATGGTTTAGTTTCTCTAGAGTTCCTAACTGAGACCCCAGTATTTTTTGTCAAATGTTGTTAGTCTAACTACCTAAAATATAAAGAAAAGTAGAAGCCTAATATAATGCACCATGACTCTGACCGCAACTAACTTTTCCATTACACCCTGTTGGATCCCAGTCATGATTTGTATCTGTATTTGTTTCTGTTTATTCATTATGTAATCACATTCAATTTCTTCCCTAATAAGCTTTATGATATGCAAAGATTCTATGCTAAACCTGCTACAAAACTAGCAAGGACAGAGAAACGACGGTTAATATTTACTGCAAAGAAACATATATTGAGCAATAAGCTGATGCTTATTTTATTTCACATTTAAATGTTTGATACAACATACAGTCCAGTAAAAACTGAGGACTTATACACATAGTAGTGGTGGCTCAAGTGGTTAAGGCCCTGGCTTGTTGTTTGTGGTTCAAGCCCCAGCACTGCCAAGCTGCCACTGTAGGGCATTTGAGCAAAACTCTACCTGCTCCAGGGGCACTGTATCATAGCTGACCCTGCACTCTGACCCCAAACTTCTCAATTGGAATATGTGAAGAAAAGAATTCCACTGTAATGTATATATGTTTATATTATCATTTATATATCCAAATAAAGTTTTTTTAAGTGTACTTTTTCTTTTTATTCTTTCAGAAACTATGCATCAACAAGATCAGCAAATGTATTTCGGTAATATCTGGATCTATACAAAAGTCATGAATTGCCTCATTAAGCAATAACAAACGTGAAATTCTGAAATAAAGGATTTATACTGTATGTGTTGAATGATGATGAAAAATCAAAACAATGCTTTAATTCAAATATTTAATTCAAATATGTTATTAGATATCAGAATACAGCATATGAATTTAAAAATGGGAAATTCCAAATATTTCACAAAATCTGCACACACGATTGGAGCCTAAAAGCATCTTCCACATATTATTATTATTATTATTATTATTATTATTATTATTATTATTAGTAGTAGTAGTAGTAGTAGTAGTAGTAGTAATATTATTAGTGTTATAATTTTATTGTCAATTCTTGTGGATAAAGTACAGCAGATTGTCAACCCTACTGAATAGTTTGGTGTATATAACATATATAAACACAGGCATATTTACCACTTGACAAAATAAGGGCAAGATCCCCTAATCGGAATAACTGCCTGCACTGGATCTCTGCACACAGCTCATGGACTGGATGTCTACTGTGCTTCATGTCCTATTCCCGCCACCAGTTGTCCCACAACCGGTGAAGACTGATGCTAACTGACTGGTGGCCAAAGCACACCCGGTCTGTGACCTGTCAATCTGAGTTTTGTGTTGACCACAGTGATACCATGGGTGTGTGTCAGGGGGTGTGTCATGGTTCAGTAGGCTTTAAGCTCAGAGCAGGGGATCACTGGCTGAGCTGGGGACTGTTGGCCTCCGGGCAAAACGCAGACAGACTAGGAGTATCAGGACCAATTTTGAAAAGCTAGGTCAGCAGCAGTTTCTCAGAAAAGGTCACAAGACGTGTAGAGTTTGGCATGGAGAGGGAAGTGCAGCTACACGGTCAAGACTAAAAGCCAATTGGACTAGATCTTTATTTTTTCTCTTTAATTGGGTTCAGAAAAAGCAATTGAAGTGAGATTTCAGAATTATGTACTATGTTTTCCTAATTTGTCTGATGATTTCATTTAAAGGAGATTTGAAGTGAGACTTATGGTTTAAGGTGTTGCTGAAAGGTCCAAGACTGGCAGCTTGATCGTGCTGGAATTTGAACTAATGACCTTTTATTCAAAAGCCTAGTGCTAGTAGTGTGTTGGCAATGGGTGTGAGATTATCCCAGACCCTGAGCTACAGCTGATATGAGATTATCCCTACAAAATCTAAAACTGTGCAATAATGTCTTCATTAGATCAGAAGGTTACTACGTTCTGCTAACATCACTAATAAACATGATTGGGTTCTGTGCAGAAAATTCACATAAGTACATAAATGGAACAATATTATACTTCTCAAATTGAGCTTGAGGCATCTCACATATTTCTAGCTCTATTGTAAGGTTGTGTACTTTTAGTGGATTTTAGCTAAGCATTGTAGCAATGGTCACAATGTCAATCTCAAGTCTCGTTAAATCAAGTCAAGAGGTTTTTAACCATATATAGCTGTTTCTCCAGGACCATGGTGCTACATAACACAAAGACAGAGCTAAGAACTTAGTAAGTATTCCTAGCTACATAAGGGGCATCTGTGCAACCTGGTGCAAACAGTGCAAGACCAGACAAAAAGACAGAAAGTCAGTGCAGGACAAAAGACAGTGCAAAAAAAAAATAAAAAATACAAGACCATATACAAAAGACAATACACAAAAGACAATAAACAAAAGTAGCATAGACCAGTGTAAATACTGTTTGTTCAACAATATTGTGTGTGCAGAAATACTGAAATGAACACAGCTTTTTAGCAGCAGTTACCTGAGATATTGTAAAGGATTGCACGTAAACAGGTTGATGGATGTATATTGGAAGTGTGTGTATTTGGTGTAGGTCTGTGCAGTCTATACAGTTGATGTGTGTGTGTGTGTGTGTTGTGCCATCAGGAGTCTGATGGCTTGTGGATAGAAACTGTTACACAGTCTGGTCATGAGGGCCCGAATGCTTCGGTATTTTTTTCCAGACGGCAGGAGAGTGAAGAGTGTGTGAGGGGTGTGTGGGGTCATGCACAATGCTGTTGGCTTTGCGGATGCAGCGTGTGGTATAAATGTCCATGATAAAGGAAAGAGAGACTCCAAGGATCTTCTCAGCTGTCCTCACTATCTGCTGCAGGGTCTTGCGATCCAGGACGGTGTAGTTCCCAAAACAAACAGTGAAGTAGCTGCTCAGAATGCTCTCAATGGTCCCTCTAGTAATCAGAATGGGGTGAGGCAGATGGGCTTTTCTTAGACTTCGTAAGAAGTACAGACGCTGCTGGGCTTTCTTGGTGATGAAGCTGGTTTTGAGTGACCAGGTGAAGTTCTCTACTATATGAACACCAAGAAATTTGGTGCTCTTGACTCTCAACTTGAATCTCAACTCACGAGCAAAAAAAACTTCTTTTTATTTTTGCAAAAACAAAAAGCAAAACCAGGCAGTATAAAACCCGCTGCAGGGGGATTTTTTTGGAATTCGAGAGTAAACCATTATTTTTCTTGGCCTGTATTAACCACAGGGTGAATGAAGCATGCGAAATGTCCCATGTTATTTGCTGGATGTGGAGCAAAGCAACTTTATTTACACACGATGGAATGCTACTGTATGTGACCTTTGCAAGGACAACGATCCTACACACATCCTGTCCTTTGCAAGGACAAGGATCCTACCCTTTCTTTCTCCTGATTCGATTTAGACCACATTGCATAGCATTTCGGATTTCATATCTAATCCAGAGGCAACCCTGCAGATCTGTGATTCGCTTTACCCGTGGCACAGGGTGCACCACATTGCCAGGTGTGGAGAATATTACATCTACCCTGCTGCTTTAACCTGGTTAACTGCGGGCTTTGGGTACATGGGAGCAGGGCAGAAATATTCATGCGATGCGTGGGCGATGTTCCGGGAAAAGCGTCCGCTAAAATAATCAAGATGACACCTCCAACCGGCCCGGGTGCCTCCTTAAGGCGGGCATTCGGAGGCACTAATTAAATGAAGCAAAGGGGAGAAAAGCCTCAACAATCCCTCTGCCTCGTAAATCTTCCATAAACATTATTTGTTTTAAAACCACGGTAAAAATCCCATGCTGTTAAATTCCTTAAGCCTGCTGCTGTCGATTAAAAGGACAGTCAGCTGGACACCTCATTCCTGCTGTGTAATGGTCAGTGTCCAGCCTGGTTTCCCCTGCTGCTTTAAGTAAATTAACACTGGGCTGGCTGTTTCTCCTCCCCCATGCCTTTAAATGAGTTAGTAAAAGTGCAAAGGTACTGTAAACTCCTACATACCATTGACACAGGGCTAGCTAATTGAAGGTACCTAACTGCCTTGATTGAACAGCTATAAAGATTAGAAATGTAATATTTTATATTTATGACATTTGGCACATGGCCTTATCCAGAGCGACTTACATTTTGATCTCATTTTATAAAACTGAGCAATTGAGGATTAAGCATTGGCATCTTGGTGGAACGGGGGTGCAACCCGCTGACCAGTGGTCCAACACCATAACCTCTAGGCTAGAGCCTCTTTTCACACAGGCTTTAAAATCACTACTTTGTTTGAGAGGATTTTATCTCTTTTGTGTGATTACTGCCAAAAAGCACTTGTTTTTGTTGCGTCTGTTAATCTTGACTATGCATATTTGAAGTAAAAAACCCTTAGTGCACATCCATTTCTAGGGAAGTCGTTTTCAAAGCTGCTCAGTTTTTGTAGCATCTTCTGAGTTTTTGCTTTACAAACTCCATTTCTCAGTTCATCTCCCAACTTCCAGCTGCAGCCTTTTTTCACCATTGTGTCTGAACATGTCAGTTTTATCTTGGTCTTTGCCCCTGCGATGTGATTGCTACGTCCGTTGATCGCTCTCACCTGCTTTCAGTTTATTCTTGATCGGTTTGTGTATTTAGGTCATATTATTTCATTGTCTCAGTACTAAGACTTACCATGAAAAACACTCCCTGATACGATATGAGGAAGAGAGACTCAAAAACAAATCTTGTCCTCATCTGTGTGGCCTGGGATTGTGTGATTGTGTGATTATAAATCATTTCCTATTAATAACTGTGTGAAATACGGACAAAAAGTAAGTGCAATTGCATAACCTGGTAATTGCTTCACCATGAAGTCTATCTTGCTGTTCACTGATGGAGACTTGAGGGCAAAACTGTTTGTGATAATTGCAGTCCAAAGCCATCTTCATGGTCTTTAAGTGGTACCATCTACAGCAATTTCATTTATCTTTAGGCCATCCATTCATGACGCAGCTTCGAACAACCTCTAAGTCATGAGAATTCCAAACCAGAAGCGGAGCATCGGCATTAATCATTAATGCAGGTCTGGAGAGCAGAAGGGGTCGAGATCACTGTTATCTCTATAACAATGACTATGATGTTTGGATTGTCCTAAACTTAGCATGTGGTGAGTTTATGTGCTTGTGTCCTGCATCTTTCCTCATCATCTCATTATGATATTTCAGTTTTGCTTGAATTTTTTCTCCAAAGATCAAGTAAATCTTTATTGTTAAAATTGGATGATTATGGCAATGAAGTGCACTGGCGAAAAAAGCTATGAAATCTAATCATTTAGCAGACACTCTTATCCAGAGTGACTTACATGTACATGGTCTTATTTCAGTTTATACACCTGAGCAATTGAGGGTTAAGGGCCTTGCTCAGGAGCCCTGCAGTGGCAACTTGGTGGACCTGGGATTCAAACCAACGACCTTCTGATCAGTAGTCGAACATTACATTACATTTACGGCCTTTAGCAGACACCCTTATCCAGAGTGACTTACAACTGAGCAACTGAGGTTTAAGGGCCTTGCTCAGGGGCCCAGCAGTGGCAGCTTGGTGGACCTGGGGGATCGAACCCATGACCTTCCAATCAGTAGCCCAACACCTTAACCACTGAGCTACCACACCGCAGAATCAGAATTCATACACGTATATGTATTCAAATATAGACTATGTGCAGTATTTATCCATTATAGGACTGCATAGCATTTGGTATCAACACAGCCGTGAACAACAACAGATGACTCAGAAAAAAACAGATTTGTGTTACATGGTAATGTGAACGGTAATGAACATAACCTTAAATTCCTTCAAAGCAAGAAGAAACGCAGTCCAACCTTTTATACATGGACAAACAGTTCCACCGAGACTAAAAGCCAGAATGTTCTTATTAAATTAAATTACACAGAGATGAGACATAATTGAGAATCACTTAAGAGTAGATAGGCTAATTATTAGCCAAGCCGATTAACTTATTTGGGTCTAAAATTGAGCGCGATCTGTGCGTATAGTGTGAATCTGCCAAGACAGCTTCAAAAACCCAATCTAAGTCTTAATTAAATTTTGCTGGAAGAAAGTGCTAAGAAGGCCTTAATCCATTTCCAAGAGGCTGGTGAAGGGTTATTAGCGGACGTTAATTTGTTAAGTTGGATTTTGTATGGTCCTTATATTTAATGTGTGAGAACGGGGGCTGGGTGAGACATACAAAGAACATAAGGTCCTCGGGAAAAAGCTGGCGTCTAATAAAGGAGAAAAAAAAGCAGGATGTGAATGGGTGTATTAAGACACCGACGTGTTTTCTCGTTACGTTTCTATTTCGCTTAGCAAAACAACCGTATTCTTCAGTCGATGCCTCCTTTTCAAAAAGAGGATGATCCTCTGACAAAACACCTTAACCAGGTAAGCTAGCTTTGGTCCAAACAAAATCTCCACAGGGGTTAAATTCTTCAATGTGGCCCTGCTAATGACACCGTAAATTACAAAGGTACAGCCATGGCTTCAAAGAAGGTGAGGCCGAAGGGGAAGAATAGGAGCTATTTGGAGGGGGATTTTTTTTTTTTTTCAACCAGATCCATCTAAACTGCAATGGCCGAACAGCATGGCCTCTTGGCTCCAATCACCCCGGCCTTGACGCAGATATATGCAGAGAAATGCACAACAAAGGCTGCAGCTTTTAAGCTAACATTCAAGTTTCCTAATACTGCTCCAGAAAAGGTGCTATTCATCATGCTTACCACTAAGGGAAAAAAAAGAGAATGAGAAGAGAGGGGAGAAAAAAAAGTTGAGGGCACATCCTTGACTAAATCCTCTTTTCAGCATAATCTACCTCACACTCTGTCTCTAAGCACTGGAGTGTGTTCCATCTGATCTCATCCCACAGGCTCATTCAGCGGCGAGCTCGCAAGACTTGATTATGTTCCTGTTGTGGCAGACCTATTCACCCTTTTGAGCCTTTCCTACACACCTGGGATAGAAAAAGGGGGGATTTAAACAAGTCTGAATGGCTTAACCAGGTGTTGAAACAAATAATGGTTTAACATTGTAATTAAAATGGCATGAATATTGCATTGGTCCTGGTTTAAGGTCCCTCGTTTGAATGACTTTTGGCATGCAAAAGGAAACGATGTTGAATGGTTCCTTTTTTTCCCAGATGCAGAGGGAAATATGCTACTGGGGCTGAAATAGGGCCATTAACTATATGCCGGCACAATGGAATTAATTAATTATGTCTCAGTTTGGAGATTATCTCATTTCCCCAAATTTGTCCAAAATAAAACAATATGTCTGAGGTGTGACAAAGGGACTGCCATAATGACATTCCATTTAACTTTATGTGATTGTTCTCATTTATTATTATAAAAAAAAAAGCTTTAAGAGCAACACGATACCAGCCAATCAGAATCCTAATTACAGCAAGAAATAAATAAATGAATGAATAAATAAATGCATGTTCCTCCTTGACCTCAGTTTCTAACGTGCCAAAGCAAGCACTCAAAAAGCTAATGCTTCATGCTGATGTGTTCGCTGAGTAGACAGCTGGCTTTCTCAGTATCTCAGCTGTGTTTAACAAGTCGTTAGAAGACGTGACGGGTCGCGCGTGGAGAAGTTTCCAAACAGCACAGGCTAAACTTCCTCAGGGCTCCTTGGCTTGCACTGAGTGCCCCGTGACCCCCTGCTGAGAGGGTCCTAATCTTCAGCAATGAGTGTGCGAGAGAGCAAAAAAGAAAACGCTGATTGCATGTGATTGGCAGGCTGCACTGTTACCAGAGTAACTAGGAAATCTAATTCATCATCAAAATAAGGCAGGGTCCCATTATGGCAAAAGGGGCAAATGGAAGACAAACCATCATGGAGCTGTAGATCAATGCTATTTGATCACTAAGGGCTACACATATAGCACTCATGCACACACACACACACACACACACACACACACACACACACACACACACACACACACACACACACACACACACACACACACACACACACACACAAAGACACACACAAGCAGAAAAAAGAAAACATGATTCATTACTGTGGCTTTGACCACTAATCCTTCCAGTGAATGAAAAGGTCCCTTTGGCTTTCCTGTGGTTGTGCAGACATTTGTACAATTGCATTCAGAAAACAAAGAACTGCTCTGTGACCCAAAATGTAGCATATATCATTAAATATGACATTATTTGTATGTTAAAAATTGGACAAGGAAAATATAATGGCTAGTGGAAGATGCAAGAGCCTCGATAATGCATAGTCTGACATTATTCAAGTGAAGTATCAATTACATAACAAAGATAAACTGTCATTGTATTTCACAGAGGTTAATCAGGCTGTGGGTTCAATTTCTGCCACACACACACACACACACACACACACACACACACACACACACACACACACACACACACACACACACACACACACACACACACACACACACACCCACACCAAATCATAGGTTGTTACACAGCCTAAAAAGGTCATCCATGGCATGATGGAATAAAGATGTGGTTATATAATATTTGCTTTCTACACCATCTTATTAACCTTTAGTAGGTATTTCCAATTTGCTACCTTTGGGATTTACAATTATGCGAGAATCGCACAAGAGTACACATGTTTGATTGTTTCCTGTGTGTCAACTATACCCCAAAGATCTGCCATGTATCAGACTGTCTGATTCACACGAATATATATTGAGTCGCTTGAGTTCAAGTAGTCAAGAGTAAGAAAAGTAACAAGAGTAGTTGGGGGCATTGGTGGCTCAAGTCGTTATAGCTCTGGATTGTTGATTGAAGGATAAGGGTTCAAGCCCCAGAACATTCAAGCTGCTACTTTTGGGCCCTTGAGCAAGGCCCTTAACCCTCACTGCTCCAGGTGTGCTGTATGGTCCCCCTGTGCTCTGACCCCAACCTCCAAAGTCTGAATGTGCCAAGCAAGAATTTCACTGTGCTATAATACACACAACAAAAGTAAAGACACAAACCACTGTGGAAGTGCTGTAATCGTTAACAGGTAGGGATGAGGTCACTACCTCAGAGAAGTGACATCACATATCAATTGGTCAAGGAGTGCAATACTGTATGTCATTTAGTAATGAAGGACACGTCATACTTTTTACTGTTTATAGTCGGTTTAATGTTGTTGAATGGCCACGGAACTTAATTCCTGTTAACAGTAAGAACAAAACAAGTCAATTACAAATAAATAAAGCTCAAGGGCACCTCAGTCGTGGTATTGCTGGCCCGAGACTCGAACCCACGACATTAGGGTTAGGAGTCAAACTCTCTAACCATTAAGCCACGACTTCCCCATGTAATAAGGATATCAATACAGCATAATGTATATGGAATAGGTTTGTCTAGCTGCTCTTGTAGAGCCTGATGTACTGGATGTATGAGACTCACAGACTTTACCAAATTCATGTATCTTCTGGTCTAATAAAGGGCTATTTCTACATCCTGCCCCTCCCCCCTTCCCCTCCCCGAAAGGTTCTGCCTCAGTCTTGTCTTCAATAAGTGAAATGCAGCTCAGTGGGATTCAGGCTGAATGATTGACTTGGCCAGTCGAATATGTTCCACTTGGCCCAAAGCAGTTCTCTTTTTTTTTCTTCTGCACTTTCCTCAGTCCATCATTCAGGTACAAGTTAGTCCATTTTTCCTTGTGTCCTTTTAGCCTGGCCTGTAACCAGTCCTGTCTTTTTGGTGGTTTGCGATCTTATAATGATCCCTGTGAGGTCATGCTGGTGTATTTATTCCAGATTTTGTCACATGTATGAGTCACATACACAAAGTACCAGAACACAGCCTTGTTTTGTTGGTTTTTTGGGGGCGGGGCTATGTGTATGAAATCCCACATGACATAATACACCTGAACAAACAAAGAAAGAGACAATGCGTATCTGTGCACTTTTCCCACGGCATTGTCCTGCACTGTAAAGCGTTTATCACCGTTACAAAATACTAAAACTTTTGCCACTCTATGTTGTGGTCCATTCCCAGTAATTCAGTATTCAGTAGCAGAGGTTCATGTTTAATGTGTTCCTCTGTTCTGTAGTGAACCATGACAGGGTTGTACACTGTATAAAATCACAGATGAAGGTGAAGATCTTTGTACTAAGTACTATACAAAGTACCTGAACTTTTGGCACCATTTATCATGGTCCAGTAGTCAAATAGGTCTAATTTCTAGGTCTTTATATGCACTTTTTCCTTCATGAGCAATGCCATGGTTGTGCACAGAATTGATATGCAGATGAAAGAAGTACCAGAACATCTGTCACCACTGACCATAGCCCATTCCACGACTCCCTGGACCACCAAGCTGCCAATGCTGGGCTCCTGATCAAGGCCCTTAATCCAAAAAATCTAAAAAAAAGTATAAATGTAAGTGGCTCTGGAAAGGGACGTCTGCCAAATCCAGCAAATGTGACGTACATAATTTCTGTGAATTAAACTTTAAAGTCATTTCCTAACCCATAAACTTTGTTTAATTTGAAATGAAATCCAATTGATTGAATGAAAAACAAATTCTATGCAACTGCACACTTCACTGTCAGATATGTGAATCAGTTTATTAAAAATGTGCAAGTGAGAGAGAGTGTGTGTTTGTGTGTAAGTGCATGGATGCGTGCATGCTCAGGGACGTCAGTGCTGCGTAGCGTGCGATGTGTGTTGTCCGGACGGCAGGAGATTGGGCACACATGTGGACTTCCCATCAGCACCACTGGAGGGATGAGCTGAAGAGACAGTGCCGCAGCATGCACCAAACTTCCTCTGTGTAATTCAAGTCGAGAAAGGTTACGGTTTGATGCTGAGCCGGAGTGAAGGTTTTTTCTCTCGGGCACGGAACGCGAAGGGTTGCCTCGTCAGAGCAGCTGAATGCTGAAACCCCTGACCTGATGGCTAAACTGGGAGGACATGGCTGCATCGTGGACGCAGACAGAATTAGGATGGGCTGCTGGGGAGGATTGGGAATGAGGGATAATAGCTACAACACGGAAATAGCTTTTTACTTATTAGAGATTGCAGTGTAGATAGAGAAAACGGATAAATATATAGTATATATTTATGTATACGCATCAGTCCAATAGCTTTCTAGCGAGGTAACTAGAATACTTTTCTCTCGGCTAGACTCGAGTCGGATTTCTGTGTCTAAATGTAGAGTTTTAAATTTTGCAGTATAACATATAAACATGTCTATATCTGTCAATCACAAACATTAGGTTACTGTAACTAATCAGTTAGATATTTATAGGGACTGGAAAGGATTGGAAATAAACATAGATAAGAAGTAAGGACTTTCAGTTTGACAGACATGGCAGATGCCCTGCCACAGACCTTTTCCTGCAGTCCATCCATCCATCCATCCATTTTCTACTGCTTATCCGGGGCCGGGTCGTGGGGGCAGCAGTCGAAGCAGGGACACCCAGACTCCCCTCTCCCCAGACACTTCCTCCAGCTCTTCCGGGGGAATACCGAGGCGTTCCCAGGCCAGCCGAGAGACATAGTCCCTCCAGCGTGTCCTAGGTCTTCCCCGGGGCCTCCTCCCGGTTGGACATGCCTGGAACACCTCCCCAGGGAGGCGTCCAAAAACCTCTTATGAAGAATATTAAAGCAAGGTCTGTGACGTCGCCCGGTATGGCGCAACCGGGACCCCACCCTGGAGCCAGGCCCGGGGTTGGGGCTTGCATGCGAGCGCCTGGTGGCCGGGTCTTACCCCACGGGGCTCAGCCCGGAGCGACGTGAGGCCGATCTTCTGTGGGCCCACTACCTGCAGGAGAAACCGTAAGGGGCGGGTGCAATGTGGATTGGGTGGAAGTCGAAGGCGGGAGCCTCGGCGACCCAATCTCTGGACACGGAATTCCCGCAGTCCTTCGGGCAAGAATATAAAATTCTTTTCCACTAAGTACAAAAAATATTTTGAAAATTTAAATTTTATATAGGGGGCACGGTGGCTTAGTGGTTAGCACGTTCGCCTCACACCTCCAGGATTGGGGGTTCGTTTCCTGCCTCCGCCTTGTGTGTGTGGAGTTTGCATGTTCTCCCCGTGCCTCTGGGGTTTCCTCCGGGTACTCCGGTTTCCTCCTCCGGTCCAAAGACATGCATGGTAGGTTGATTGGCATCTCTGGAAAATTGTCCGTAGTGTGTGAGTGTGTGAGTGAATGAGAGAGTGTGTGTGCCCTGTGATGGGTTGGCACTCCGTGCAGGGTGTATCCTGCCTTGATGCCCGATGACGCCTGATATAGGCACAGGCTCCCTGTGACCTGAGAAGTTTGGATAAGCGGTAGAAAATGAATGAATGAATGAATGAGTGAATGAATGAATGTTTAAGCTCAAACAGCTCGAACAGCACGAACACTGGAGCTGGAATGAAATGGAAAACATCAGACCGACCTGCTCAAGCCGAGTAATTAAAAAGAAACAGAAAGCTTGTGAGTCTAATTTCAGGTGAGTTAGAGAGTCATTAGATACAAACTAGATCAGGAAGGAGATTTAGAGAATACAGTACAATAAAAAAAAAACCCAGATGATGAGCTAAGCCTGCAGATACCGTTTATCTAGAAGCTTCCAGGTGAGACGATCTGTTAATAATTTGCATGTTGGACATAAACCGAACTGATCCACAACACCACTCAGGCTGAAATTGCATTTTTCATAAAAGAAAAACAAACCCTCAGAAATCATTTATAATATTTTACTGCCAATTTCTATATAATAAACCGAGTGCAGATGAAACAGATCAAATAAATTTAGCAGGAGCAACAGATACATAATGATATTTTCGTGCATGGATGTCATGTGCATTCCGCTATAAAACTTTTTTTGTTCGGTTATTTCCAAGCAATTCACCGCAATTACGAGACTGCAATTAGCGCTATTGCCGAGTTAGACAGTGCGAGCAGTCAGGTGTGCTCAGATACCTCGCAACACAATTTTCATTCCGAACCCATGCTCTTGGCTTTGTGATCAGCGGTAATTGATCCAGCCTGTGTGGCGAGCCTGGGTTTTTGTCGACGTGTCAGTTGCACGCACGGTGCTGTCTCTCTGAGAGCGAACGCCATCTACGCTGCGGATGATGGCCTCCTTTGTCTGCTGTCATGAGGCCTTTATCTTTTTCAATGGTTCTCGCCAGCTGTCGAGCAAAACTCGTGCATTTCATTACAAATTAATTTATCTGATCTTAATGCTAACACATTCTTTTTTTCCCTCCTCTCCTCTACACACTACCCCTCCCTAATCATAATTATTTAACGCTCCAGGCAACAATCTATAGCTCGCCAAAAACAAATAAACAGTAGGTGTTCTACATCATTTGTAGGAAAGCTTTTTTTTTTTTTTTTTTAAATCGAAACGTCATTAATATCATGAATGTTTTATGCAGAGTTTAATATAGGTAGATAGGTCTGTCTGACCATCTAAAATGCAAAAGGCTGCGCTTGATTACCTGTCATTATGTGACAAGTGGAAATTTGATTACAGAAGGAATTATATATTTAACAGCCGTGAGAGGACCCCATCCGGGTGAGGGGAAAAAAAAAAACGCAATAAGATGTTTTAATCAAGCCTGTCAAACATTTGTTCAGGTATGACTGTCAGAGCAGGCAAATCGGCACGCACGGAATCATGCCGTCCCTCGAAATCCAAAAAAGAAATCAAATAAATAAATTGGTGATTTGATTATTTACTGTCAGCGCTTTAGAGACACGAGGCTTCGTTTTTCGACTGCGGAAATCTTAACGTCGCAGACTGACTCAGAGACTCCGAGACGCCCAATCAAACCGACGATGAAATCAGCCGTCTGTGTTTGTCACCCGCATCGGCGGAAACTCTCCATCATTTCTTTCGCTGACTGATTTTCATGTACAGCCTTTAGAGACGAAGGTGAGATCTGCCGGGCCGTGAACGCCCACGTGTGCTTATTTCTTCAAGGTCTTACTTTAAGTGTCCTTCAACATCTCAGCAGCCTCAGAAAAAAAAAAGGCAGGAGTGAAGTGGGATCCATGATGCAAATTACACAGTTCAAGAGGTAACTCTTCATCCTCTCTTCTCTTGGCTTGCTATTGTATGCTCAAAAGCAGCTGTAAAAGGCTGAGATGGGCCTAAGTCGAAGTGGGTTAACATCATCAGATCTTGTATTAGCTTTTTTTCCTATTGGCAGCGGGCATGAATACCTGAGGCGTTAGAAGGTTGTGGTGATAAAGGACACAGAAATAGAAAGCTGTGCTTGTACAGTGTGGATTTGGAAATGAATGTTAATGAGGCCTTAGTGAGGTAAAGCTGCTAATCTCAGATAACCAGCTTCACTTAATATTACAATAAAAGCACACGTATGCATGATGGTCCGGGAAAACACACCGGGTGTGTTTCTGGCAAAGAGCCAAAATAAAAAAAAAATAGAAGATGTTAATATGTGTGTGTGTGTGTGTGTGTGTGTGTGTGTGTGTGTGTGTGTGTGTGTGTGTGTGTGTCTGTGTGTCCGTGTGTGTGTGTCTGTGTGTCTGTGTGTCTGTGTGTGTCCGTGTGTGTCCGTGTGTGTGTGTGTGTGTGTGTGTGTGTGTGTGTCTGTGTGTCTGTGTGTGAGTGTGTGTGTGTGTGTCTGTGTGTGTGTGTGTGTGTGTGTGTGTGTGTGAGAGAGAGAGAGAGAGAGAGAGAGAGAGAGAGAGAGAGAGAGAGATTGCATGTATGTAGGATGTATGTAGGATGAATGTAGGTTGTATTTACATACTGTAGGCTCTGTGTGTGTGTGTGTGTGTGTGTGTGTGTGTGTGTGTGTGTGTGTGTGTGTGTGTGTGTGTGTGTCCGTGTGTGTCCATGTGTGTCTGTGTGTGTCCGTGTGTGTCCGTGTGTGTGTGTGTGTGTGTGTGTGTGTGTGTGTGTCTGTGTGTCTGTGTGTGAGTGTGTGTGTGTGTGTCTGTGTGTGTGTGTGTGTGTGTGTGTGTGTGAGAGAGAGAGAGAGAGAGAGAGAGAGAGAGAGAGAGAGAGAGAGAGAGATTGCATGTATGTAGGATGTATGTAGGATGAATGTAGGTTGTATTTACATACTGTAGGCTCTGTGTGTGTGTGTGTGTGTGTGTGTGTGTGTGTGTGTGTGTGTGTGTGTGTGTGTGTGTGTGTGTGTGTGTGTGTGTGTCCATGTGTGTGTGTGTGTCCGTGTGTGTGTGTGTGTGTGTGTGTCTGTGTGTGTGTCCGTGTGTGTGTGTGTGTGTGTGTGTGTCTGTGTGTGTCCGTGTGTCTGTGTGTGTGTGTGTGTGTGAGAGAGAGAGAGATAGAGAGAGAGAGAGAGAGAGAGAGAGATTGCATGTATGTAGGATGTATGTAGGATGAATGTAGGTTGTATTTACATACTGTAGGCTCTGTGTGTGTGTGTGTGTGTGTGTGTGTGTGTGTGTGTGTGTGTGTGTGTGTGTGTGTCCGTGTGTGTGTGTGTCCGTGTGTGTGTGTGTCTGTGTGTGTGTGTGTGTGTGTGTCCGTGTGTGTGTGTGTGTGTGTGTCTGTGTTTGTCCGTGTGTCTGTGTGTGTGTGTGTGTGTGTGTGAGAGAGAGAGAGAGAGAGAGAGAGAGAGAGAGAGAGAGATTGCATGTATGTAGGATGTATGTAGGATGAATGTAGGTTGTATTTACATACTGTAGGCTCTGTGTGTGTGTGTGTGTGTGTGTGTGTGTGTGTGTGTGTGTGTGTGTGTGTGTGTGTGTGTGTGTGTGTGTGTGTGTGTGTGTGTGTGTGTGTGTGTGTGTGTGTCCGTGTGTCCGTGTGTGTGTGTCCGTGTGTGTCCGTGTGTGTGTGTGTGTGTGTGTGTCTGTGTGTGTCCGTGTGTGTGTGTGTGTGTGTGTGTGTGTGTGTGTGTGTGTGTGTGTGTGTGTGTGTGTGTGTGTGTGTGTGTGTGTGTGTGTGTGAGAGAGAGAGAGAGAGAGAGAGAGAGAGAGAGAGAGAGATTGCATGTATGTAGGATGTATGTATGTATCTGTAATTAACATATTCGGACATCTCAATATTTTGCATGATTAACTAAAACAACATGTTTTTTTTTTTATTTATTTACGATTAAATACAGTAATAAATAAATAAAAAAACATTGTTTTATCTTCCTTTTGATCTTCCTGTAATATCTAGAACATTTTAGCTGCCAAAACTTTAATCCAAAACAAGACCTTTACTTTAAGCTCACTTTGAAATAACATCACCTAAATTCTGACAATTAGAAAGTACATTTTTGAACATGGAAAAAAAAAACCACACAACACCTTTAGATTAAATGCTGCTTGGCTTTGGAACATTTTATATTATCTCTTCATCTCAGGGATCATCTCATAAGTAGCAATAAGCTCAGCAGAGAAAGAGCCGATTATTAATCATTATTAAGCCTACATCACATCAAGGGGGTGTGCTAGTTTCGTGTTTAAGGTGTTGGGCTACTGACCAGAAGGTTGTGAGTTCAAATCCCAGGTTCACCAAGCTACCACTGCTGGGCCCTTGATCTGGGCTCTTACCTCTTGGTTGTATAAAAATGACTGAAAATTTAAATTGCTCTGGTTAAGGATGTATGCTAAATGCCTGAAATAAAATATAAGATTTATTGCATAAAATGTTTAATATCATTATGGAAATATATTATAAAATATATACGTAAGACAAGCTTCTGTGAGAACACAAGCAGAAGAAATGCAGAATCTTCTATAATAATGAGATCAGCTGAGATGTTGGTTAGTTAATCAGTTCAGTTTAATATAATACAGTAATCAAATCAGTAAGATCATTTACTATCCTTTAACTCTCAATGTTAACTCTCAGGCCAACACACACACACACACACACACACACACACACACACACACACACTTACTTTGATACAACACTCATTCTCATTCTCTCACTCATTTTCTACCGCTTATCCGAACTTCTCGGGTCACGGGGAGCCTGTGCCTATCAGGCGTCATCAGGCATCGAGGCAGGATACACCCTGGACGGAGTGCCAACCCATCTCAGGGCACACACACTCACTCACTCACACACTACGGACAATTTTCCAGAGATGCCAATCAACCTACCATGCATGTCTTTGGACCGGGGGAGGAAACTGGAGTACCCGGAGGAAACCCCCGAGGCACGGGGAGAACATGCAAACTCCACACACACAAGGCGGAGGCGGGAATCAAACCCCGACCCTGGAGGTGTGAGGCGAACGTGGTAACCACTAAGCCACCGTGCCCCCTTTTTGTTACAATATGTAAAATAAAAAAAAGTTGTCACAATATTAAACGAAAAGACAAATTATTTTTACAGACGGCTGCTAAAGCGGCTGAAAATTGTCACTGACCATCAATAAAGGCCTTTGTGTTTAATTTTTTAGTCTTTTCTTCTCGTTCTTTCTCTCTCTCTATCTGCTCCTCCCGGAGGACTGAGAGGAGCGCAGGGACTTCAGGCCTTCAGTCAAGGTGTCAGCTTGGGAGGATTTGACTGATTAGGTAATATTCCAGCATGTTCACATGTAAGCAACATTTTAAAAACTCATTTGTCAAAGTTGATCCCGCTGTAATTCTTCTTACCCCTGTCACTCTTTTACGTGGAACTTTCATCTCCGACACGTCCTGTCACCGCTTAAAGAGTCATCGGCGACAACAACCTTGACGAGGCTGGCAGCCGTCAGCTTTTGCAAAGCCACTTAACGGAAGGCAGTGCACCCCCAGCAGATATGATGAGGCTTAAATTGCCTACACCTTCGCCACAGCAACCAAAGAGCACGGTGTGGAGAGATGTCCTTGACAGGGCTGTAATGTCAATCAAGACAGCATGTAAAAAAACATGCAGTTTACAAAAACCACTCCGAAAAATAAATACCTTATTCTACTGTTTATTGATTGCATCTGAATAGGTACAAGTCATGTTCTAGTGCTTCAGGAATGAAATGAAATAAAAAAAAATCTGTACATTCCATAAGATTAAGTAAAGCTTAACATACAATGAGTTGTGCTATTATAGAGAAATAAGCCATGCTGGATTATACATTATACCACTTTATAAGTGTAAGTTGTTAATAATTGATGGATTTTTAACCATTAATAGTTACATTTAATGTTTTCAAAACATGTTAGTTCCTGTTATTTCTCTCTTGAAGTTAATAAGACTGAATTTTCTGTCTAGGCCTGATACTGAGAAAGCTCAAAGTCTTCCATCCTGAGAATGTTCCTGCTGTACAAAAGCACTGACTCCAGAGACTCCTTCCTGTCTTATATCCTCCTATATTTGCTTTTACAGACTATTACACTTTTAAAAACAAAAGATTTCAAATGATTCTTGGTCAGGGTTTGGTTCTATGAGGAAACTTTGTCATCAATGAAACTATTGACTTGACTTCTTGACTTGACTTTTCCGTTGGAAAGAAGTAGGAACTAGGAACGTGTCAGTAGGCTATAAAACAGGATCTGTTTGGTTTTAAGACAGAAGAGGATTAAGAAAAATAACCATTTTCTGAAAGGGTATCTATCTATCTATCTATCTATCTATCTATCTATCTATCTATCTATCTATCTATCTATCTATCTATCTATCTATCTATCTATCTATCTATCTATCTATCTATCTATCTATCTATCTACTGATTCTCTCTCTCTCTTTCTCTCTCCCTCTCTCTTTCTTTTTCATTTATAGAGCACCTTACAACAACCAAAAAGAGCAGTAAAACAACAATAGACATTAAAATATAAGAACACAATGACCATAAAATAGCAGTTGAAACAGGGGCTATGTGTTAATAGCTTGTATGAATAAATGAGTTTTCAACTGCGATTTAAAAACACTCAGCACAGTGATGCATCGTAAGTGTGTTGGAAGTGCGTTCCACAGCTTTGGTCCCTGGACGGCAAATGACCGGCCTCCAAACTTTTTATATTTATACATGGGAGTGACCAGAGAGGTATGTCCAGAGGAGCGGAGAGATCTGGCTGGTCGGTAGACCTTTATTTATTCGGCGAGGTAGGTCGAGGCCAGACCATTGATGGCCTTGAACACAAACAGCAGGACCTTATACTCCACCCTAAACCACACCGGAAGCCAGTGAGGAGAGGAAGATAATAATCTATCTATCTATCTATCTATCTATCTATCTATCTATCTATCTATCTATCTATCTATCTATCTATCTATCTATCTATCTATCTATCTATCTATCTATCAATCACCTTTCATGGTCTGATCCCTTAAAAGTGTCAGAAAAACAACATGTCAGAAAGCGTTCATAAGCTATTATGCGTTATGAAGGATTGTAACATTGTGTACTGTATAATTCAATACTATTGCTCGCAACATGTTATAAAGCATTCACATGGCACCGAATAGGCATTGAAGTTTGTTGCAATGCTTATAATGCCTTATCTATAATGCGACCTGTTAAATGAAAGCTTCATAAGTAGTGCTTATAACACCTTATGCAGAATGACTGTTATAGCTTCTCATAGTGCACAGTGCAAAGTAGAGCTTGTTGTTATAATGTGTTATGAACACTACTTAAAAAGATCATAATGCAGACAAAAGGTTCATTGAGGAACCAAAAACAGCAAATCATCTAATCTAATTAACTAAGCTTAGTTAGTTAGTCTGTTTGTTTGTTTGCTTTTAAACCAGGCTTAGATTACATGGAGTGTCCACCCTACCAATACCCTCTGCACGAGCTGTTACTATAGAAACAGTAATGTATTAGAATGAGCATGTTAATATAAACCTGGCTGTCATTTATGTTATGGTATGAACTAGTGTCAGATCTGCGGGTACAGATAATTAACCGGCGACTTCTGATTCAAAATTTTGTCCATGATTTGATATGAATGTAAATAATATAATTAAGTCCACTCCACGCTTTACCGTCTAGCTTTGAACGTATATTTCCAACAAAAACATTTCTCCCCTTAAATAAATATAGAATAAGGGATTAATTTAACCCCACACTCTCCTACTGACCACATTATACCCAAAACAGATTATATTTACTTTATGTATGCTGTTATTATTATTATTATTATTATTATTATTATTATTATTATTATTATTATTATTATTATTATTATTATAGCAGAGTTACACCATTCATTTCATATGCAACGCAGAATCAACATCCTCATGCCACTCAATAGCTGCCAGCCACTATCAAAATTAGATCATTTTCAAAGACTGTAAGCGTGAAAATGCTGAATCTCTGGGGATTTGTAGACCAGTGAGCCTTCGTAATTGAACAATAATCAGATTAGCAGATAATCTTCACTGTATTCTTACAAGGACCCGTATAATGTTTTAGGAAAATTATGTAAAGAACCAGGTTGCAGACATGGATATTATGCTTCAAAATAACAGCCCAGGGGCTCTTGAGGAGCAAAGTGCTTTGTTAGCATATCCAAGCTCACTCCTTTATTTCCTATGATTTGCGATTTATTGGTTTCAAAAGAGGCATCGCGCAGGCAGGAGCGGCTCGTTCAAACGGTCTCGTGTTGACATAAACAGCACGGTGGACAACCATCTGTTTTAAAGATAAACGAGTGATCAAAAGACATAGCCAAACATGTAAGAGCTCTCTCACTCTCTCACTCTCTCTCACTCTCGCTCTTTCTTACTCTCTCTTTCTCCTCCAGTCATTCCTTCTCTCTCTCTCTCTCTCTCTCTCTCTCTCTCTCTCTCTCTCTCTCTCTCTCTCTCTCTCTCTCTCTCTCTCTCTTTTTTTTTTGCAAGGGAGTATAAAGAATGCAGAGCAGTTTCCAGGGGATACGAATGAAAAGCTTTCGGAAATGCAGCCGAAGAACGGAGCCGGAGGGGCAGCTTCTGAGAGAAATTCCCCCTGTAGCTTTGGGAGCCGAGCAAGGAATCACCATGGCTCTTCTGATAGCACAAAGAGAGAGAGAGAGAGAGAGAGAGAGAGAGAGAGAGAGAGAGAGAGAGAGAGAGAGAGAGAGAGAGAGAGAGAGAGAGAGAGAGATCGACTGCCAACAGGGGTTCTCCCACACCTCCTTTAATGAATTTTATTTATTAAACACAAAGACAGGCAGCAGACACTGACGCCTCAATCTGACCTTTCACCTTTCTGGGTCTGTATTCTCCTAATATGGTTGTTTCTCTTTATTTACTTTGTTCTAAACTTATATCACCTTCTATGCAGCTCATATGTACAATGATGTAAGATTTTATTGTTAGAATACATGTTCATAAGCTATTACGTGTTATGAAGCATTGTAACATTGTCTATAATGCGTTTCGTTTAAACGATGAATTATAAACAGTGCTTATAACACGTTATATTACTATTATACTGCTTTGTCACCATTGTACACTATGTAAAGTGATGATCAGTGTAGTAATGTGTTATGAACACGGTTTATATAGTATCATGGTGCAATTTATAATGCGTAATAAAGATTGCTATTGATGTATGACGTATGATTTTATTCATAAAGTGTCAGAAAACGTTCGTAATCTATTATGCGTTATGAAGCATTGTAACATTGTTTATAATTTAAAACTATAGCTTGCAACATGTTATAAAGCATTCACATGGCACTGAATAGGCATTAAAATTTGTAAAAATGCTTATAATGCCTTTATAATGCGACCTGTTAAATGAAAGCTTCAAAAGTAGTGCTTATAACAGACTTTGCCATATGACAATTATAGCTTCTCATAATGCACAATGCAAAGTAGAGCGTGTTGTTTTAATGTGTTATGAACACAACTTGAAAAGTTCATAATGCAGAACAATGTGAGCTATAAAGTTTAATGCATTTTCATGAATAAAAAGGAACAATGTGTATACTGCCTTTTAAATGCATTTGAACAGGAGACACGATGCTATGACTCATTCAGAACATTTCGTAATGCATCTATAATCCAGTATAGACATCACTCTCTCTAATTTCTTATTTGAAAAAAAATGCATTATATATGTAGAGTTTGTAACACATTATAACACACATTATCAGGCATATTAACCTTCGTTTTATGCTATAATACATTATACACATTGTTATGTTTATTTATTAACATTATTTTAGTTTACAGCCAAATTTATAATAAAGTTATACATTTCAAACAGAATGGATTTGAGCTCTTTTTTTGAGGGCTATATTTACTGTTTACTGATCTATGAATACATTCATAAAATGCTATAATGCATTAACAAGGAATAATATACCTTATTATAATTCTGCATTACAGTTTATAAATATTTTTATATTGAATTTATAAATTGTTTACAGACTGGATAATGAATAGTGTTTCTATGAAGGACATAAGTGTAATGACTTATGAGCACATACATAACATGTCATAATGCATCCTATTGCATAAGATACTTTATTATAAATATTGATTAAATTTATCACAGTTTATATACATCTAATAATGCATTTATAAATGGATTATAAATGTTTTATCTATGATGGTTATGTGTTTAATAACCTCTGAACATTCATAACCTGTTATAATGCATTCCCAGAGCATAATACGCATAAAAGCCTGTTTCTTTCTTTCTTTCTTTCTTTCTTTCTTTCTTTCTTTCTTTCTTTCTTTCTTTCTTTCTTTCTTTCTTTCTTTCTATGTAAGAATATGGAAGAATTTCTTATGAGACAACACAATATCTTCTTTACCCTGATATGATATTTTTTTGCAATCACATTCACCTGCTGATTTGTGTTTAAAAGCTGATATTCAGTGTGAAAGAGTGTGTAGAGAAGTAACGCACCTCACACCCAACATCAGAGATTCACTATTGAGACATTCCATATGTATTTTACATGAAAATTGTTCCACACCCCGAGAGGTAAATGGGTAAAAATGTGCCCAAACTTGAGTCCTCCAAGGCACAGAGATTGATGATCTCCCTCCTAAAAATCCACGGCATCTGTGCTCTTCCCGATCCGCTCTCGTGGAAAAATGAGTCAAGAGCAAGACTATTTTTCTGTCTCATTTCTGCACACTTCAGATAAACTCACCCATTAGTCAGTGCCGGAGAGAGAGGCCTGCTGGGGAAAAAAAAAAGTTTCTGGTGTGAAGTCTAGAGTGAAGGGCGAGCTTTACATCTGACAGACAGCTAGCTAATAAACGCAGGAATGGAACCAGAGCTGCAGGGTCTGTGGACAAAACTGTGTACAGTACGACACATTTTTGTACAGTATACAGGGTAACATCATAGCTTCTGGAGATGCATAGACCTCATACTAAAGACTAGAAACGTCTTTTAGCAGGTAACTTAAACTGTAAAAAAATCTTTCTCTGGATGCTTTTAGCAAAGCAAATGAGCAGATAAGAATGTCTATGGGCTTTGCTTAACCTCCTGAGACTCGTAAGCTACTGTTGTCTACTGACTGTTTCTCTTAATTCATAGCTGATAACTATAAATTTAATCAGTGTTTTCAAGGAAGGAGTTTCGCAAAAGAATTATACCTAACAGTCCTCATATAAGGTTGGTACAATAAATATATATAGACAATGAAGTTAAAGGAATCCTCCATATATATAGACAATGAGGTTAAAGGAATTCTCCATCATAAGCCTCCACCACTGAAATATCTGTGAGTTCTGAGAGCTTTGATTAGGCAGGTTAGTGAGTGATGATTTTGACAGAAATATTAGCATTACTGTTTTTAACTTTCCGACTGGCAGCATTTGTCAGTAATGTCGGTTGTGACTGCGTGGATAAAAACAGACCCAGGGATAAAAAAACAAAGATGAAAATTGACACAAGGCACGGCAAAATCTAGATAAAACAAAGCAAGAAGGAAAACATTGACAAACTAACGACTCCACAAAGCAACATGCAACACGGAGGGAATAAACAGGAATGCCAATTAGAGTCAGGTGAGAATAAACTAAGACACGTGACAATAAAACGTCCTAGCAGGTCCATGATACCATTGTCATCGTCCGCATGGATAATGACGGACTGCATAGTTGGTAACGTGCGAAAACATACGCCCACAAAACAATACAGGAATTTTAAACCAAAAACATAAATTTAACATTTAATTGTAAATAAATCATTGTCACAACTGAAGATCACACTAGGCCCAATTGGTGATGCAGGGACTAGAACTCACAAACTTCAACTCATTAGAAGACAGCCCTAACCTACTCTACAACTCATTTCTATATGACGCCTAGATATAGGTGCACCTCGAAAGACCATCAAGCAGACAGGAAGTGTGAAAAATGAAGCATGAGTGGACCTTGTGTCATTGCTCCTGTTTTAATGCGACACCTGACAATGGCTTTTTGCTCGCTCTTTCTCAGAGGCCTGATGAAACGGCTTTGCCATTATTGTTTGAGCAGCGAATTTGGTGATCCATTCAAACACGATTGCCTCACAAGAGCGTGATTGCCTGCGACGCCTTCAGAAAGAGCGTGTCCTTGCCTGTAGATGAACGAACATTCAGCCGATGAACGGCTTCTGATCACGTCCTCTTCAATGCCGCTCCTACGGAAGTTCTTTCCGGTTCTGGGCTAATTCCTGCTGTACAACCCCCGAACGTATTGGAAGACTTTTCTCCTCATTAGGTCAGATGGTGTGAAAAAACAAGAGTCTTGGAAATAATGACTGAAAACAGGAAATAATTGGCAGCTTGTGACACCCTCGTTATCGGCGCGCTGATAATTCTATCCCCACTGCCCTCATTAGAGCTGACAAGTCACGCAGCGATTAAAAATCGGAATGCTGCAACAACAGTGTAAGCATTAGGATCAGTGACTGCTTTAACTCTCAGTGACAAGGAAAGCCTGGCCAACGACTCCTCTCCAGTCAGTGGGGAAGCTTCAGCCTCACTGACTACCAGCGATCTAAACTGACAGCTCTCTGAAATGGGGAAGAGAGGGGCCACTCGTCCACTAAAGGGGCTAAGCATGTGGTTGGGTGGAGCGTCTTTCTCCTTCCATATTTTCACTCTCGTCTCTGTACAAGCTTAGTCAGAAAAAAAAAAACACGTTGGCAAGCAATACTGCGGAACACGCTGGAAGACGACGTACCGACAACCTTGAGCGGAAAATGTTTACGCCATATGTTGTTTTCTCAATCTGTTATTTAACAAATATTAATGTAGACAGTGGAAAACAAGGCAGCTTGGGATCATCACAGGCGTAGAGCACCCGAAGAGACTTGAAGGACTTATTTAAGCGATCTGCAGCCAAGAAAGACGGAATCGAATTAATCATCTCAGAAGGAAGGAAGCGTGCAATGGGAAAGTCTTTGGATATATCTTCCAAAGAGATGCATTGTTAAAATGATTAGTATTATTATTGTTATTAAAGTCAACATCAAAGCCTCGAGCAAGAATTGAAATACATCAGTGACTCAAACAAAGTGTGTGTGTGTGTGTGTGTGTGTGTGTGTAAATGAGTGGGTGTTGGTGATCTCGGTGTGTGTGACAGGATATTTTTGAGCGTGCCTGTTTGTTTTCTATGAGATGATAAGCTGAGAACTCATCTCCTCTCTCCCTGTCAGTCACAGTAAATCCTGACGGATTGGAGTCAGCATGGTGCCAGGGCTGGCGTGCTGGGCATGTGGGCCGAGGTGATGGATGACTGGGGCAGCGCCAGTCGAGAGCAATCTCTCTGCCCATATGGGCTGGTGGCGGTGGCAGGAGGCGACTAGGTGATGGCACTCTGAGTACCAGCCGCGCTTTGGCCTACTACCAGGAACTGTCATCACCCTCACTCGTGCCCTGGAGAGAGTGAGAATAAAAACAACTGCCATCGTCCACTAATAAGGCTAAAGAGTCCCTTTTTCCCCTGCTAACAAAACAAAACACATTAAATATACTAAGGAAAATGTAACATATGTTGTCTGAATTATATAACCTTGTGCTGCCTATTAAATAATCATGTCTGTGCTGTTAAGGTCCAGGCCAAAGAGAGACAGAAACCCTAAACCATATGATCGCCTGTTTTCTATGCAGGCACACACAACGGGAAAGGCCAGAAGGTCTTACGTCAGACGCCTCGATATTTAAGTGTGATAGAATGTGAAATGAAAATAGAGCATAGTCCCGGCTCTATTCTGCACGGAGATTTATAGCCTTGGATGTAACTCTGAGGTGCCTGTGTACAAATGATTTATCAATTCGTTGTACATCTGCACTCACATAAAAAATCCTGGCGTCCACGCTCTGAAATGGAGTCCAGACTACGGCGTGAAACCGCGCCATGTATATCTTAATATCGACTCAACCGGGATGCAACAGAATCATACACACGTCTGATTTAAATAAACACGATCGATAATTAGCTTAACTTTGTTTTCTGATAAAAAAACAGGATATCAACAGTCTAGGAAGTTCTCAGGTAGAGGTTTTGATGGTTCACTCTTTCATAATATCTATTAAAGTCAATTCTAACGAATTGTAACAAAATATTAGGTTTGTTTAGTGAGATCCTCAAACCTTAGCTAGCTAGCGTTGATCGAGGGTATTCTATGTTAGTGTAACGTTAGCTGGCTTTAGGATTTTTCTTTGCTGAAGTGTAACAGCACTTACTCAAGCCCCAAATATTTCTCTCTTTGCTCATGACTGAGTAATTGTTCAACGAATAAATCGGTCCGTATATATGTGCGTGTACTTAATATTGCTATTGGATGATGAAAATGGATGCATCTGTGTTCATTTTCTGTTAGCAGCAATCCGTCTGGCTGATGCTAGCGATATGAGTGACGTACAGTACGTCTGCCTTCGTATAGCAAACTGTCGTGTCGGCATTATACATTTGACGAGTTCATATGTTTGTACGGTATGTTGCTTGATCGCACCGCCATACTGAATATTCAAAAAGGAATTCCAAACTTTCTTGATTATGATGCATCATAAGCAAAGTACTGAAGGGAGATGTTGAGATAAAATAATGATTCTATATAGAACTTAAAGCGGTTCTTGATATCGAACCGTACTGAAGGACTTAATGAACCCAATGTGATTCTTTGAGTTAGATGATTTTTTTTTTATCATTTAGTTTCTTCTTCTTCATCATCATCTTCTTCTTCTTCTTCTTCTTCTTCTTCTTCTTCTTCTTCTTCTTCTTCTTCTTACTATTATTATATACAAACCTAGACAAGAAAATTGAGCAAATTCAAACACAGTATACGTTTATTTCAACAATTTCGTAGCAACGTTGTGTTATTGAAGGAATTCTATCCTCACTGAAGTATTTCGTCATTTCAGTTAGAATTATTTCTTTTTTAAAGCACGTCGTTCCTAAACACGTCATTTCCAAAGGTCATTTCTCACAGCTTTATCTACATCGAGATAAAACTCCAAAACGTAATAGATCTGAGTTAATAGTGAAAAGTTTTTTATTGGCAGAACCCAAAAGAAGCCAAGTACAGAACCCCATTGTTCTATATACAACACTGGAAGGAACCTTTATTTATTTATTAAACAGCTTAAATAGCTATAACAGTGTTGTAAAGTGTTACAATATTTCTGTAAAAATAAAAAAATAGAATCATCTATATTTCCTTTAAGTCTTTAACACTATTACGATTTGAGTTGGATTTTATCAACACAAAACACGTTCATCAATTTTCTACCGCTTATCTGAACTACCTCGGGTCACGGGGAGCCTCAGGCGTCATCGGGCATCAAGGCAGGATACACCCTGGACGGAGTGCCAACCCATCACAGGGCACACACACTCTCATTCACTCACACACTACAGACAATTTTCCAGAGAAGCCAATCAACCTACCATGCATGTCTTTGGACCGGGGGAGGAAACCGGAGTACCCGGAGGAAACCCCCGAGGCACGGGGAGAACATGCAAACTCCGCACACACAAGGTGGAGGCGGGAATCGAACCCCCAACCCTGGAGGTGTGAGGCGAACGTGCTAACCACTAAGTCACCGTACCCCCGCTATTTTTATATCATTCTACTTTAAAATAAAACTTATAGTAGTTTTAGTTTCAGTAGTAGAGCACACACCACTAGAAATATCCTTTTCCTCCTGACGTATATGGCAGAAATCATAAGCTATATCATTATCACTATTTTAAAGTGTTTCCTTATCACACTGTTCTTATGCTAATCCAGTGTACCATCACCTCTCAAACTTGAAGAATAAAATGAAATGCTGGAAGTGACGATGAGTTTAAAATTCCCGGAAATAATTATGATCATTTTCTCATTATGCAGACTCCTGTCTCCGTCGTTTCTCTCCTCTTTCCTCCTGAAGTCTGCTGCAGTAATCGCTACGAGCTAAAGCCTTTCGGGAAGACATGAGACAGTGTGTACGATTCATTATAAATGTGTAAATACACAGTTCTGCTGTAAACACATGATTTCTCCCCCAAGTGTTTCGGGTGTTTAATGAGTGATCTGGATCTAGGCCGAGAAAGTAACTACATAATTTATTTCATTAATAGAGCAGTGTTTTTTTTTTCCCCCATCATTTTCACAGATGTCCTTTCATTCCAGGGGAAAGTAGAGCGTAGGAACATATGTGTGGCCAACAACTTGATCAAAGCATGACATTGACATAACGAGAGAGATTGTAAAGATATTTATAGAGATAACTCTTATTAGACTGAATTGTTTTCTTTTCTTTTTTTTCTTTTCTTTTCTTTCTTTTCTTTTCTTTTCTTTTCTTTTCTTTTCTTTTCTTTTCTTTACTTTAATCACTCCAAATGAGCTTTCATAATGTCAAATTGTTAAATGCTGCTACTGGGTCAAAATTCATTCATTCATTCATTCATTCATTCATTCATTCATTCATTCATTCATTCATTCATTCGTTTATTTATTTGTTTGTTTGTTTATCTGTGCATTTGTTTGTTTATTTATTTACTTGCTTATTTGTTTGTTTGTTTGTTTATTTACTAGTTTTTTTTATTTATCTGTTTGTTTGTTTGTTTATTTATTTATTTATTTATTGTTTTTGACTATATTACTATATGTTGCATGTAGTAACCTACATGATTTCTTTCTTTCTTTCTTTCTTTCTTTCTTTCTTTCTTTCGCTTTTGCTTTTTTACTATATTATATTTTAAATGTAGTAATCCACATTATTTATTTATTTATGTATTTGTTTGTTTGCTTGCTTGTTTGTTTGTTTGTTTATTTGTGTGTTTTAACTAAATTACTATATTTTACATGTTTAATAACCTACATGAAAGGCAGCTCACAATTTCCAAAAAAAAATAAAAAATTCCCTATCTGATAACAGTGTAAAATGATGTATTGTGTAATACAATTACTAACAGAAGAATCTTAAATTTCAATAATTCTGTGTTTCATTGAGGAAACTACTTTATTTTGAGCATTTCCTTGAACATGACGTCGATGTTGTGTTTAATTGCTTTGGTGCAACCACGAATAAAAGTTAAAGCGACACTGTCAGCATTTATCACACCGCATCCAACCTAAACTCTTGGCATGGCCCCTGTCGGGCCCCGTGAGTTACACAGAGGCACGTTGCATTAGCGCTGTGCCTCGTGTCAGCGTTTTTAATTATTTTTTAGGCACAGCTCAAGATCTCATTAAAGAGACCGGTTTCCTCGGTAGATGGAGAGACAGCTTAGTGTCAGCCCCCTTGTGATGGATCCTAGAATATATTTTATGCATCTTAATCCCAATGATTTGGAATTCATTTTCCAAACCTAGCCATAAATCACTGGAGACACCCTTCAAAACGAGTAAGAGGAAATGTCAGTGATTATGTTGCCGAGCCAGTTTGAGAGACAGAAGAGGAGGAGGAAGATGATATTCAGAGGAGAAAGTCTTAGCCTTTTTTCTTTTAGAAGCTTTCAAACCCTTTATCTAACATTGGATTTAGGGATAGATACGATGTCACAGAGCTGACAGGCTATTGTCAGCAATTAACTTAAGTATTAACACACACACACACACACACACACACACACACACACACACACACACACACACACACACAGTGATAAGTCCTCAATAATGCAATATTCCTTAGTCTGTGTATAATGTATACGTTTGTCAGGTGTGTACCAAAGGGCATGTGTAGTGTAGTGTGTTATGTTGTTACTAAATCTAATCCTAACCTTATCTTCAGTAACTAAAAAAATATGAATCTTCATTTTTTTTGTACAAATACAAAACAGGCTTCCTTAAAATGTCCTCACAAAAATGTCTCCACAAAGTCAAAACTTTGTCCCTACTAGTATATAAACAAACACACAGACACACACAGACACACACAGACACACACGCACACACACACACACACACACACACACACACACACACACACACACACACACACACACACACACACACACACACACACACACACACGAGGCATGTTTAACTGTAAACCATTAAGGGACTAAAGTCCAAAAGGGTGAAACAGGAGAAGATAGCAATTAAAAGAATCAAATTTGATCCCACAACATCTGTCCGCTCTTATTAGGACATTCAGTAATTCTGCACTCGAGGGACTGGAGGAGATTAAAGGATTGTACTCATCTAGCCAAATTGAGTGCTCACCCTGAAATGACTGGGCACATTCGACAGCAAATTAGTGCACCTGATATTGACCCTGAGCATCGATTGGCTCCGGTTGACCACGGCGGCGTTAAGAGTTTGTTTCCTGAGTCGCGGCTCGGCCTAATCTGGGGCTTAATCACAGCATCTCGTGGCAACAAGGAAAGGCAGGGTCACGACTTGTTAAGCCAGTCAAGAAGGGTGAAAAAAAGAAAGGTAAGAGAGGAGAACGTTTTTTAACCTTTACGTGTAATATTAATATCCCACTTTAATGCTTTAAGGGAAAAAAATCGAACACAGTGCATTACTCCTGACTTAGCAAATTAGCTAAATGTCAGCATTCTGTGATATAAAGAGACAAAAACATTGGAATAAGGTTTTATTATGAGGCAGATTTTATTATGTTATTATGGACTTTTATTTTGAAACTAAATGAAATATCAGTCAAAGCATAAGAAAGCTACACAATGCAATAGTAATAAGTAACTGAAGTTTCTTGGGTTGATTTCTGCCAGCACAGTGATCATGTCAGATTAGACAGATTAGACAGATTAGACAGATTAGACAGATTTTATGTTTATGTGATCGTTTTCACACGGGTCATGAGCGGCGATGGAGAAGACGGACGTGAGATTCAGGTGAATCGATGTGGAGTGTTTATTCAAAATAAATATAGTCCCAAAAATACCATCGGAGTCGATAGAGATTACTGAGCACACAGTGTCTAATCAAAGTAATCAAAGTACAAATTAGACACAAGGACAGATGACAGAGGTGTAAGATCAGTGGGTGGTGCTGTTGTTGTTGTTGTTGTTGTTGTTTGAGTGTTAAATGTTGTTTAATCAGATCACACATTCAAAATAGAAAATAGATAAGAGGACAGAGAGCAGGTGTATGTTAATTGGTTGTTGTTGTTGGTTTGTTGTTTCTGTTATTTGAATGTAGTTTATAATAAGCACACACTGTCTAATCAAAGTACACATTGGACACAAGGACAGATGAAAGAAGTGTAAATTTAGTGGTTGTTGTTGTTGTTCAACGTTGTTTATTCAGATAACCAAAAAAGGACAGAAAACAGGACCGCTTATCCGAACTTCTCGGGTCACGGGGAGCCTGTGCCTGTCTCAGGCGTCATCGGGCATCGAGGCAGGATACACCCTGGACGGAGTGCCAACCCATCGCAGGGCACACACACACACTCATTCACTCACACACTCCGGACAATTTCCCAGAGATGCCAATCAACCTACCATGCATGTCTTTGGACCGGGGGAGGAAACCGGAGTACCCGGAGGAAACCCCCGAGGCACGGGGAGAACATGCAAACTCCACACACACAAGGAGGAGGCGGGAATCGAACCCCGACCCTGGAGGTGTGAGGCGAACATGCTAACCACTAAGCCACCGTGCCCCCTGTTTGAATGTTGAATGCTTATAATAAGCAAACACACTGTCTAATCAAAGTATACATTAGACACAAGGAAAGATGACTGAGGTGTAAAATCAGTGGCTGTTTTTTTTGTCGTTGTTGTTTGAATGAAAGTTTTTACATTTACATGCTCAGTATTTGAGGGAAGCATGGCATTGTGGAAAAAAATAAAGTGTGTGTGTGTGTGTGTGTGTGTGTGTGTGTGTGTGTGTGTGTGTGTGTGTGTGTGTGTGTGTGTGTGTGTGTATATATGTTTCCATGACATCATTCATCGTCATATAATCAATAAATACGGGCGGTTTTGCTTTGTGGCTCTAAGACACGATTCCAGCTGTCATTCATTAAGATTACAGTTAGTTACCTTTTTCTTACTTTCTTTTTATTAAAACATCTATTAACTATTCATAAGATCATCATATAATTAATTTGCCAAATCTACAAAGGGGTAGAGTCACCATTCGTGCTTCTTTTTTTAAGCTTTGCCATAAAGTTTAAAATTCATTTACTCACTTTAATAGAAAATCAAGAGGGAGTCTGAGAATAAAATAAAAATCTCTCTGCTAGAGACTGGGGAGCACATTTGCATGGACAAGAGCATATGTGTGTGTGTGTGTGTGTGTGTGTGTGTGTGTGTGTGTGTGTGTGTGTGTGTGTGTGTGTGTGTGTGTGTGTGTGTGTGTGTGTGTCTGTGTGAGTTTGGCAGGGAATCCACCACAGAGAAATGGCTGTTCACTTTACACCAGCGCCTTGAGCTTTATGAACTACTTCGAGAAACTCCATTCTGAGATGGATGGAGGAGAAGCCATTTCCAGATCTCTGCCATAAAGCGAGCACTGCAGCGCTGCCTGCTGTTTTTTGGATTCGGAGAAGTCCCATTTCCGAGTGAGCTCCCCCACTGTAACAGCACACCGCACAGAAGTTTATAATCCAATAAACATTACTGTATCTGCACATGTGGCTCCGAACGCATGATGGACGAGAGCGAGCGAATCGAATCCGGAGAGCACGCCTTCGCGTTCATTATATTAATGAAATTTATTAGTAACAGTTAGCTAGCGCTAATCTGCAGAAATTGAAATATAAGGCCCGCATTATGGGCAGAATATGAGTAAAACGGCAACTTCATTAGCATAACTACGACCGTGCATCATAGACGTCATTAAAATTGCTCCCAGAATTGCCATATTAGTTGTTTTATGAGGTAATTTTTATGTGCAGTAATAGAATCCTTTCTTTACCCTCCAGTGCATATTAAACTCACTTATCTTTTTGTACAAACTCACGATAACTCGTTCAGGGTATAATGAAGGAAGATGGTTATGGGTCTTAGATTTTCAGAATGCTCCGGCTGGCGGTGGGAAGGATGATGGCTTTGTGTCTTTGTTTATTTTTTATTACGTACGACTGAATATCAGACGATAACAAAGCAGCGGATCTGTTTATCACACGTAGGATCGAAGTCGATTTTTGTCTATGTTGTACTACGTTAGCGAGGGAACAGGAGAGCAGGAGACGTGGTGGTGAGATTTAGGTGAATTATTAAGCGTGAACTTGGTTGGTAGTGTTTAGGGTTGAGTGAGAAGATGGAGAGGATGGAAAGTGTAGCCTTGAGTGTTGTGTGTGTGACAAAGAAGAAGCCAGACACATGTTAGGAAACAGCAATAAATGAATGATTAATACCTTAACTCCTGATTAGCAATATTGCGATTTTTCACCCCTGTCACTGGAAGAAAGGCTTCGGCAACATTGCTCTACTTACCGCCTTTTCCATAATTGAGACTTTAGCTCCTAGCTGTGCCCTTCAGCTCGCCATCCATCAAACCACCTCAGCCTTCAGACGTACTGACAGCCTCAGATGGAGAAAGAGTTTTTCAGGTAGAGAGGCAAACCTTTTATGTCATTTATCCACAACCCAAGTACTTAATTGTCTTTTCACCTCTGTTATTACTTACGTATCTATTTCTCTTTTTTTCCCCCTCCGAGAACCTGCTCTCAGTGTAGTTAATGCACCTTTCACCTCGTACTATTAGACCCTGCTAAAGAGCCTTAATCATCTGTAGCCTTGTGACTGAGTGTATTTATGGAAACACAGAAACACTTTCGGATCTACAGCTGGAGCCGTGTGAGGAAAAGCTGTTTTTCAGAATCTCGATTCTGATTGGTCGAAAGGTGATGGTTATGGTTCTATAACACCGGCTTTGGAAAGGAATATACAGATTATATAACCATGCACTTGGTTTCTAATTTAAGTTCTAAATATTAAAGATTTCGATTCTACTGCACATAATTCATAAGGACTTACTGACACTTTTTTTTTTGTGAAGAGATTTTTATTTAACGTTTATTTGACGAGTCTCCATTGTCGAGAAGTAAAGTTTCCCATTGCAGCATGTTAAAAGACTGAAAAGAGAAACCAGATCTGTGTGTACAATCTGTTCGTGACATATCCGTTGGAAAACCTCCGTCTCACACGTTTCCTTCTTCAAATCATCATGTATATCTTCAAATCAAGTGTATATCTTGGTATAATCCTAAAAGGAAGAGACATTTTTACCTTTTTTTCCATTTAAAACCCAAATGGGGGTGTAAACTTTTGCACCAAGACTGAATTTTCCTTACAAATGAAGCAAAAAAGAAAGAAACAAAGAAAGAAAGAAGTCTCACTTTCTATAAACTAGTAATACCTTCTAATCATGTTATAATGCGTTATAAGGCGTTATACCCATCGTTATAAATAACCGATCTTTATTACACATTGTTATAATTAATTTAATATACATTTTATATCATGCATTACAAATCATTAGTAATCAAAGTAATCAGTGTTCATAATGCATTATATCACCTAGCCCCACTTTACATAATGAGCTCTTGGAATGCATTATGAACAATGTTAAAAACTGTAAAGCTACTTCATTAAAAATTATCATGATGTGCATAATGCCTTTAATGTTTTATAAATAATAATAATAATAATAATAATAATAATAATAATAATAATAATAATAATAATAATAATAATATATTGATTAAAAAAACTTTTAAAAAAGAAATACAACAGAATTATGCTGTATTGGATGGCTAATTAATTAATTAATTAATTGATTAATTAATTAAATGATTATTTAAAAAAAAAACATAAAAAATACAAATAAACTATAAGAAATATAATATAATAGATTATTTAATACTATAATAAACAAATGCTAATTATTTTTAATAGTTTTAATAATTTTGATGAAAAAAGAAAGCAATTCTTGGTGATGGACACAGATTTCTTTTGGATCTGAATTTCCCTGACAGTATCTGTAGTATCCTCTTCATGTCATGTGAGCTCTTCATGTTGTGTCTTTTCTTTTGTGCTGCGTTTCCGAGGCGTGCCATCTGCATCCACCTGCCTCCTCACCTGAGCATGAGCACTGAGAGGGCTATAATATTTATTCTGCACCATTGTTGCTGTTTTTCAGGAAACATCTGCCCAGCTCATTTACCTTTATTTATCACAGAGTGCTGAGAGAGAGAGAGAGAGAGAGAGAGAGAGAGAGAGAGAGAGAGAGAGAGAGAGAGAGAGAGAGAGAGAGAGAGAGAGAGAGAGAGAGAGAGAGAATGTCAAGGTTTATCATGTAGTTACAAAAATGTTTTGAAAAACTTTTAAAGCACTTAAAGGTCAAGAGGGAAAAAATGCAGACTATCAAAAATTTATATACAGGACAGCGAAATGACAAATCCCATTATCGGCTAAAGGATGTTCATTAATTTTGTCATCTAATTGGACAGAGGCAGATGTGGAACAGCTCATCCGGAGGGTCACGGGCAGCAGAAGAGCAGTCTTGTGCTTCAGACTTTTCTATTAGGAAGCAGCATGTCCTCTAACTCCCTGGATTACCAAGCGCTTTATTGATTAATGACCATAATTTATTACAGAGAAGAGGGCCATGCATCCAGTTAAATGTACAATTAATCAATCCTCCATCAGATTATGTGAGACGGCTGAGCTGCGGTGAGAGAACGGAGGGCCGTGGGTGATAATGTGGCTTTCGGGGCTGCTCTTACAACGACTTAAGACTCCTTTCGTGGCTTAATGCTACCTGTCCTGTCTGACAAATGTTCCAGGCAGAAATTGAATATAACTACCACTGATGGACTGAACGCCATGTCCCGGCCCTAGCTCTCCGTCAAGCTCTGCTAGAATAATGCACCACCCCGACTTGCCCTGAAAAACCATTTATTAATCTCAAAACGGAGGAGAAAAGAGCCTGCAGCTTCAAATACATCATGGTTAAATCAACAATATTATATTAAGCTGGAAACGGATGTGGGGTTAAAGGAACCCACGGCAATATGGGGATAAATTTCAACTCGATCAAATTCATACATAGCCATTCCATCCGAGCGAGCCGAGGACGCACGTGACACGTTAAATCCAGCTTTAGAAAAGCCGTAATTGACCGTAAATTTGGAGTGTCATGCCTCACAAGTGCCTGTTGGCATGAGTGTCATTTAGGCTGCCTCTAGAGGAGTGAGAGGTGCAACAGAGGGAAGGAGAAAGACTCAAATCAAGCAGTTTAGGTATTCAGGTATGGATGCTTGGAAACTAAAATGTAAATGAATATACGTACATAACCCACGTGTATGAAACAGTTGGAAATGCAGCTGATTTTCTCTCAATTCTCTCAACAGCGCCTTCAATTTCAATCAATTTGGAAAGTGCACCTCATTCATCACTCTTTTGATTTAAGTTATTAGTACGTAAATATTTTTGTTACACAAACCGAACACAAAAATTCCTGCTATGTATTTACGTAGATGGCAATCAGACATTAATGATCCAGAATGCCCATTGTTGTGGAAATATTTGTAAAAATAGCCCAACGGTAGGCATGGGCAAGAGTAAAAAGATTTACAATTTATTTGTGCTGCTACGCGACAGGAACCGACGTGTAGCACGGGAGAGGATTTCACTATGTACTGCATCAGCTATATATGGTTGAAATGACAATAAAAGCTTCTTAACTTGACTTAAAAGAGAGCCTTTGTAAACGTGGCCTGTTGTAAACGTGGCTTGTAAACCGTGGCCTTCCAGTAATGCAGCTCAGCCACTGCAGAGCATCAGCTATACCAAAGACTCACGTTAACACACCCTATTTTTATAAGGTGCCATTACTTTTGCTCTAATAAGACTGGCTATTCATATTTGGTATATATTGCTTTTTTATTCATAAAAGGCCATTAAAATAAATGCAACATTTTCATTAAATTCATGTCCATAAGTTGAGACTAGCATCAGTGAGGCTTCTTAAACTCAATGCTGAGAGTTAAATATTTCTAAAAAAAACATATAGCAACATTTAGATTATTTTTCATCATATGCATATGTTTATAATTCTGAATGTATGTTTATTAAGATATGTTTATTCACTAACTGAAAGAGTTCATGTTAGGAAATGCATTCGTTTCCGCAGATAGCAATTTTCGCTCGGAAATTAGCGTGTTCATTAGCGTAGCGTGATGATCCATACATCTTAAAAGTCTCCATGCGCTACCATGTTCGCTTCCCTTAGCAACCATAGCCATCACTCATCGAGATCTCATCACTAGCAGTTAAGTGCTTAATATGGAGCTCGTTCTCTGTGCATGGTAAATCCCAGGAACAATAATAGCCCCAGCTAATATGATGTAATATAGTGTGCATGTTTGAACAGTAGAACGTTTCAAAAAGGTAACATTTTTAATTCTATTCAATTCAATTTGATTTGTATAGCACTTTTAACAGTGGACATTGTCTCAAAGCAGCTTTACAGAACATAAGAAATATAGTACAAAAAGTTCATTATACAAGGTTTAATATTATGCAAAGGTTCAAGATTAATGTTAGACTTATATTTAAATGTGTTTGTGTTTATCCCTAATGAACAAGTCTGAGGTGACTGTGGTGAGGAAAAACTCCCTTAGATGGAAGAGGAAGAAACCTTGAGAGGAACCAGACACAAAAGTGAACCTCATCCTCAATTGGGTGACACTGTAGGGTGTGATTATAAACTGTTATAAACACCAGACAGTCTTATTATGAATAATGTTCTTTCTACAGTCAGATAGAGTCTGACAATTGTGTACTGATGAGGAGGTTGAAATTAAAATTCAATTTAAGCACGAACTGACAGAAACGTTTAGGTTGGATTCTCACTTCATGCTCAGAGCTTGACGAGGATTCAGCACTTCCTGAAGATGAATGAATGAATAAAGGAATGAACTTTTCATTTATTGGTTTCTTGTCAGTGATCGTTGCTGTACGACTTGACATTGTCGTTTTTTATAAAATTTTCATTCATTCATTTATTCATTCGTTCATTCATTCATTTTCTACCGCCGATTCGAACTTCTCAGGTCACGGGGAGCCTGTGCCTATCTCAGGCATCATCGGGCATCGAGGCAGGATACACCCTGGACGGAGTGCCAACCCATCACAGGCACACACACACACTCTCATTCACTCACACTCACACACTACGGACAATTTTCCAGAGATGCCAATCAACCTACCATGCATGTCTTTGGACCGGGGGAGGAAATCGGAGTACCTGGCAAACGTGCTAACCACAAAGCCACTATACCCTCCTAAGATTTTCATAACACTTCATTTTCAAAGTGACGTGACATACGGCTAAGTACGGTGACCCATACTCAGAATTCGTTCTCTGCATTTGACCCATCCAAAGTGCACACACACAGCAGTGAACAGTGGGCAGCCATTTATGCTGCGGCGCCCAGGGAGCAGTTGGGGGGGGGGTTGGTGCCTTGCTCAAGGGCACCTCAGTAGTGGCCAGCCCGAGACCCAAACCCATAACCTTAGGATTACGAGTCAGACTCTCTAACCATTAGGCCATGACTTGCCCTTTTTTAACCACCACTGTGGAGAAAAACATTACAAAAGCATTTAATCCTGAACAAGGACAAAATTTATTTTTGGCTTCCGGGAAATAGAGCTAAATTCTACTTAATAATTTCCATGAGGAAGTAAACTATTAATTACTTTTATTTAGTTTTTTTTTTTCAGTTTGTCTTTACAGTGATTTTAATAATAGTACAACATTAATAGTTCCAAAGCCCAAACTAACACAAAATCACACATTGTGTTGTGATTAGACTTTAAATTTAAATCAGATTTATAACCCGTAGTCAGTTCCTACTCACTAGGAGCACTTTGTCACGGATGTGTTTTTACTAACGACAAACAAATAGAATTACAAGATCATTTAAAATGACAGATAAAATATGATCAAACAGTCGACTCATTATGATAATTGGGGCTTCGTCTCTCTTCTATCTGTCATTTTTAAAAGGCAACACTGTGAAAAATGATATCGAGTGAAGACATCTTGAATGTCAGTATATTTGAAAATATATTAATTAATATTAATTAAATGTTAGCTTAGCCAGCCTGTTTTTAACATATCCTAAGCTTTATGTCATTTATCTGGTAGATCATTTCTCTTACTTCTAGATACCATTAGAAAAATCTACAAAAAAAAAAAACAACAACAAAAAAACAGAATCAATCTTAGAAAAGAAACAGTTTAATCATCGTATATTTCCTTATGATCTTAGTATCCACTATTTTATACTAGGAAATAGAGGGCTGCATTGGGATTGGACTCCCGCAGGACCCAAGGGACCCAACGCAAATCTCGCGGGAGTGGGCGGTTTCACCTTTGCCCCGGGCGGGAGTGGGCGGTCAGAAAATTTAGCGGGAGATCCACGGGACCCGGTGGGGTTTGGCGTGTAGCCTAATAATAAGAATGGAGTCAACACATGACGTTGAGAAGATGATTAGTATTAGCATTAGTATTAATTTATCTTATTTATATGCAATCATGTTTAATTCTGTTATTCTGGACATTAGCCTGAACTAATAATTAATCCGATCATTTGTATACAATCAAAATTTTCACAAGCTCTCAAAAAAAAATCCACGGGATTGGACACAGACATCGCGGGTGCGGGAGGGAGTGGAACACGCAGCTTGCGGGCGCGGGCGGTCCTGGTCAGAAATTCAGCGGGAGCGGGCGGGTGCGGGTTTATAAAAACAGTCCCGCGCAGAGCTCTACTAGGAAATAATCACCAGATTTGACTAAATTCAATATATTTTCACAACATTTTTTACTTTTTGATAAACGTTTACATTTATTTTCCAGTATTTCTTTAGTATTCTTTAGTATTTGTGAAATAAAGAAAAAAATATATAACAATTGTAAAAATAAAAATAAAAATATATATTACAGTGTAAAAGGTAAGGTTAGGACGAGAGACATGGTTATGGTTTATATATTTTCTGTTTTTCTATTGTTTGTTTGTTTTATTCATCACCCCATCTTTGAAATGCTGTCAGATTCGTGCTTAGGTCTTCATCAGTGAACATCTGAAGACTTCGGGAGGAAGGAATTAGTGTTAAGTCTGTAATGAGCTCAGAAATGACTCTGACCTGTTAGTTCCTCAGGAGCTCACGGTTGTTTAATTCCACTCGACTATAAACTGTTGTAGAAAGGACATTATTTAGATTTACATCATTTCCTGTCCAGAGTCACCCAAATGACCCTCATGTCCCTTCTGAGTCTGGTTCCTCTCAAGGTTTCTTCCTCATATCATCTCAGGCAGTTTTTCCTCACCATCGTCACCTCAGGTTTGATCATTAGGGATAAATGTTAGAGATAAATACTGAATTTAACGTTAAACTTTCATTTTTTATTCTGTTTCTATACTTCTGTAAAGTTTCTTTGAGACAATGTAAATTGTTAAAAGCTCTATAGAAATATATTGAATTGAATGTAATGATTTGTGATATAAAATTGAACAGATACGATTACATTATGACATCGGGGTACAGGGTCCAGGGTTCCTGATACAAACCAAAGCTTGGACAAGTCTGTGTGGACTCTCACATGTTCTCCTCGTGCTTGTGTGGCTTTTTTATCTTGTCTGTTTGACCTGGATTGGTTATGTGAAATTTACCCAAAGGTTTAAACGGGTGTAGGAACGAGTGTGCACATGATGCCGACACCTCGATTTTCCCTGTTAAACAATCCCTCTTTTTTGAAGGAAATGGTTTATAATCACTCTCTCTGCTCTCACACAGATGAGGATGAGCTTCCTTTTGGAGTCTGTTTGAGTTCTCCTCAATGTTTCATCCTACTTTCGCCTAAGGGAAGATTTTCTCACCACTGACACCTGGCTTGCTGTAAAATGTGGTAGACTAGTGGTTAAGCTGTTGGGCTACTGCTTGGAAGATTGTGAGTTTGAATCCCAGCTCCACCAAGCTGCTGCTGCCACTGGGCCCCTGAGCAAGGCCCTTAGTGCTGAGTTGTATAAAAAAAATGATGTTGCTCTGAATAATGCTGTATGATAAAGTGTGTCATTTCTATCCTAAACTGACATATTTCTATAACTCTGCCTTGTTATAATGGCCATTGTTAAATGCACTATAGAAATAAAATATCATTGACTCGAACCGGTCATCATTGACTGGGATGCAGTGCTTCCTGTAGCTGAATAAGTGAATCGGTCTGAAGTGTTGATCAGGTATGACTCCATTAATAAATTCCACATCCTCCTCATCATCATCATCACTCAGACGATAGTCACCGATTATTATTCTCGACTTCTTTAAATCAGCTCGATGTTAGCGCTTCACGTTTAAGCCTTACCCTTCCTAAAAGACTACAAATGCACAAAGTTTACTAAATTTCCTTTCCAGAAAGCACGACAGCGAACCGCTCTTGAGTGACGTTTTGCAAAACAAGGCGTTTCCATATGCGTAAAGAAAATAAATGTCTTCACCGCTTTATTGTGACAAGCACCAATCTGCTTCCAACGGTAAATATAGCAATTTTTTTTTTCTTCAACTTCTTCATATTTTTTACATTAGGAGCAACTTTTGTGCATGGTCTTTTAGATGATAGATCATAAGACTGACTGCAAATGCATTGCGCTGAGCTCATCGGGGGCATCTTCAATTGTCCAGCAGAGGTTGGCAGCACTGGTGGATACCTTGTTAGATTGAGGTGCTCAATCAAGGCTGTGCTGGAGTGCCAAGCTGGTGCCGAGAGTGGTGATTACAGGGCTATGCGCGCACAAGGCCAGGAAAACGGACTAGCTCTCTGCAGGTGGCCCTCTGACATTCAAGCCTGCATTTTCTGAATCAGTCTTGAGTGATTAGGGCAGCGACAGTCAAAGGACAGATCAAACAATTATTTCCCCTTCTTCCACCTGTTCTTTTCTTGGTTTCATGAAAAATGCTAGATTTTTTTTTGTCTGTATCTGTCTTTAAATGACAACCGTTTTTTTGTTTTTTTTTAAAAGGTTTCTTATTGCATTTTGAGATCGATTAATTTATTATATCTTTCATGATTTCAAATGCATTTTGAAGCCTTTTAATTCATTTCCCTCGATGCTGTTTAATGCTTGATTTTGATTGGTCTGAAAATGTTCATTGACTTTTTATATCTGTAGCTCTGACAAAGTTTCCCGGTACAGTAAATGCTCTCATTCTAATATATGATTGCTTGCACACGGTCCTGTATGGCAACAGTCCTGTAGCACTCCCTCTATAGTGATTAGTGCAACTCTTTATAAGTCTGAGATGTTTTATCTAACATTTATGGAAGGAGTCTCTATGAGAGCTTTTAACAGGCGGAGGTGTAAAGATGCAACTTTATGTTTTTTGATCGGGGAAAGACATCAAGACAAAACCTTTTTTCAGTATCATGACAACCTAAAATCCATTTTTATTTAAAAAGAGAAAAAAAAATAGAGGATGATTTCATGGAAGTATAATAAAATGTGGACATGTGTGGACACACACATACACAGGCTGTGGAGCAGACCATGGCGAACACTGCAGCAGACACATTGCCCATCAACAGCAGATTGACAATAATACACTGAAACACAGAGGCTTAATTTATAACCTGAATGTAGGGATGTGGGAACCTAGTGGTTAAGGTGTTGGACTACCAATTGGAAGGTTATGACTTTGAGTCCCAAGTCTACCAAGCTGCAACTGCTGGACCCCTGAGCAAGGCCCTTAACCCTTAGTCACTTTGTATAAGGGCATCGGACAAATGTTGTAAATGTAAATAAGGGTGATAATGAAGGTAAAATGGGATGAAGGTGAGGTTGATTGGGATATGTGATGTTCTGTGGGTGATGGGAATTGTAGTCAAGTGCTGATTTGGCATAACTAATGGCAACAAAGGCTCGTGAAACGTTTATGTTGTCTCCAAACTATCGAACCCCAACTGAATCTATTTTAGAGTCAGAGTCAGAGTCACTCTTAAACGATACTAATAAAAATGAATCCTGGACTCGGTCTGTATTTTTGTGGGTTTTTTTTAAATAGATCTACATGTGTAAATGAAAAGAACATAGATCAGAGCTATATACTGTATAGCACCATATTGAGAATCATTCATAGATTTAATTCCTGAGCTAAATGTGGCATCAGCATCAAGGATAAAAACTACAACACAGAGATCCATAAAGGAAGTATAGACTAGGTGATGTAAATAAAGCATTTAAAAAGAAAGAAAGAAAGAAAAAATATTGGGTGCCTTTTATTTTGGTTTAATGCTACATAGTCTATATAGTCTCTCTTTCTCGCTCTCTCTCCCTCTCTTTATTATGATAGAGAATCGAAACTAATATAGGAGCAGAGAGAAAAGCGCGCATTACCCTTCTACCCAAGGATATAGCACTATAAATCTCTCTCACTCTCTATATCTATATATAACTGCTCTATCTCCCCAATCTTCTCTCTCTCTCTCTCTCTCTCTCTCTCTCACTCCCGCTCTCTCACTCTCACTCCCGCTCTCTCACTCTCTTTCTCTTGCTCGCTCTATCCCCATCTCTCTCTCTCCCCCATCTCTCTCTCTCCCCCATCTCTCTCTCTCTCTCTCTCTCTCTCTCTCTCTCTCTCTCTCTCTCTCTGTCTCTCTCTCTCCGTCTCTTTCTGTCCTAAAGTGCAGCCTTGAAACCAGGCAGCAGCTTCAAAGGCAAGGGATTAGAGTCTTTATCCCATAATTAATATGGTGGAGGGGAGAATGACAGCACCTGAGGACTGGCCAGAACAGCCAGCTTCCTGCTGAGGCCAGAGCGACTGCCACTTACCCACAATGCAACACAGGCCAAGCCCATCAACGCGCCACAATGACCATGTCTCCTTGTGTCTCTATTGACGGATTGTAATCATCTCTACTCGCCTTTTCTCGCCTCCCCCGTTATTCATTATAAGACCTTCTAATACATATATACTGAGCTGTGAGGCACAAAATGAAAGCAAACCTCCTTTTCGTTGTCCTTGAAATATATCCTGGGAAATTCCTGACATGTTTTTTGGCCTTTAACCTTGCTGGGTCACTTTCATTTCCCACATACTGTTAGGCAAAATAGGCAGGTCTTCTATTGCTGTCTCTCTCTCTCTCTCTCTCTCTCTCTCTCTCTCTCTCTCTCTCTCTCTCTCTCTCTCTCTCTCTCTCTCTCTCTCTCCATTCTGGTACGAGGAGACCACCATCGCTCAGTGGTCACTTCATGAACCGCTGCTCTGATGAGTCTCCTGTGAGCACAAAGCATTTTTCCCACTCTGTATGAATGACAATACAAATATTGTGCTTGCTGCTTTGCCATTTTTCAAAGATCAAGAATAGAAAGGCAAAGTCCAATTAGAGACAGGACCAAATGACAGACACAGACAGACAAAAAAATATATATATATCAAAAACATTAAGAGAAATGAGATATGTCTGTCCATATGGCTGTTGATGGAGAGAATATTTTAGGCCTGAGGTCTGGGAGGAGAGACAATGTGTGTTGATTTGAAATTGCTAGCAGTTGTTTTCGGAGAATTCCCTGACTGCTTTGAAGTCTACACCCCACTGAGTGACCTAACTTTGACACAGAGCAGTGGACACAGCTATTTTTATGTCTCTTGAGAGACGGATGTTCCCTCTTTTTTCTCCCTTGATGTGTAGTACAGAATTTTGACATTCATTTCTATGTGTTTTTGATATAATATATATATATGGACCAGAAGGAAGAATAGCATCTACTGAGCTGGATATGTAGAATCAAGCCATAAAAATTAAACCTTCTGTCAGTGTTCTAAACAGCATAAGGCTCTGAAGTTATATTACAAATAGAGACGATAAGAGAAGAACCACATTTGGATTTTTTATTCACTTTTATTTTACGGTCCTATTCACAAGCTGTTCAGAGTGAAGCACTCTTCTACACACTTCAACACCTGTATACTGTAAAGATTTATAACCTGAAAATACTGACTTCTCCTTTCATGTGATTCCTCTCTATGCTTTTTCCTTGTGCCATCTCAGACAGTTTTCCTTCAAATCTTCGGCTTGCTCATTAGGAATTAAAGCTACATTTAATGGATTTCTGGTAATAATTATTTATTTATTTACATAGAAAATAGTCCATTAAAATGGATTCACTTCAGAAAAGCCCCTGTTGTTGCATCTAGCTATATTAATTAATAAAAAATATTTTCGCTGTTACGATGGACGATAGCAATATGACAAAATCGTAAAACTATTTTAGAATTCACACGGCAGCCAATCATAGCGTTATATGTGGTATGGGCTCCCACCTTGCCGCCTTGTCGGATGCTTCGCCTTAATCTTGCTAGCAATGGACAGAGTCAGTTGTCTCAGTGCTAGAACAAGCATTTTTTATTTTTTTTACATTTACATTTTCAGCATTTGGCAAACACCCTTATCCAAAGTGACTTGCGTTATCTCTTTTTTTTAATACAACTGAGCAATGTAGGGTTAAGGGCCTTGCTCAGGGGCCCAACAGAGGAAGCTTGGTGAACTTGGTATCTATCTCACAACCTTCTGAATGGTAGCCCAACACTTTAACCACTAGGCTACCACACGCCCCATCCTTTACCATCCTCATCTTCCGACAACTAAGTTAAAGTAGCCATCAACAACCTAATGTTGTTGTATGCAGATCCAGGACTGAATCTTGTTAAGTACGATACGATACGATACGATACGATACGATACGATACGATACGATACGATACGATACGATACGATACGATATGATACGATACGATAAGATACGCTATGTTACAATATGCTATGATTATGATACTATACTTCAATGCGTGTATGATACGTAGCTCTAGTGATTTCATGTTAGTCACCACCATTGTTAAAGTTTTTATAGCAGATAGGATTATTTACTAAACATTATTTCTATTAGATTGCATTAGCCAAATGTACTGTAACCAATTACACAATAATAACCCATACTGATCACCATTCATTAAGACTCCTGAGTAAGCTAAGTCGTGGTTTGACTTGTGATATGTTCTAGTTACGATGAGGTCATCAGAATGCATCTCCTTTATAACTCGAGGACTAACTATGTATATAAAACACTTGATAACATTCAGTGATGCTGCTGCAATCATAACGACCGTCCCGATCTTCTCTCAGGACTCTGCTTACTCTCAGCATCCCTTAATACGAACAAATATTAATGATATGAATGTGCTGATATGAATACAGTATAAAGTATAATATACATTTCAAGCTACATTAAAAATATTAAATGCTTCTTTTAAATGACAAAGGATTTGGGAAAGAAATCACAACTTAGACGGGATTAGTTTTACGTGGGGACGTGGAGTAATGCAATTTTACCTCAGGACGTCTGTAATATTAATTGGCCAATTCGCACGGGACAAGACATCTCAGTAAAACTAGCAGAAGTGGGAGGGGTAACTCACTTTACGCACCACGGTAACCTCCTTGTCGTCATGTGCGTATGACATTGCTTCCTGTTATAACGTGCGCAAACAGACAACATGGCGCCTCCATGCTTGAAAAACGCACCAAAAACTACTTTTAAACAGGAAATGACGGAATTTTACCGTACATATTTACAGCGGGTCTATTCGGACGGGATTAGTATTACCTGAGGTCATTTTTCCGGACTTTTTTTACAGAAGGTAAAAGTCGCCGTAATCTTTACTGATATTGTCCGTAATGATTACCGAGATGGCGCATTCGGACGGGACTAAAATCACAGAGAAGCTCTGGTAATAATTACTTTACCCCCACGTCCCCACGTAAAGCTAATCCCGCCGAATAGGGCTTTAGACTTATTATTGCACCTTGTGGTCAATATGGGAGATGCAACAAGCACTAAAAGAGGCCAACTGGGGTAAGTACATTTCCACTGAAGGTGGAACAACCAGGACAGCTAATGATATTAGCTAAGAGTTCTTAACATTTTTTATGCAACTGGGTTGTTTTTAAAAATACCCAGTGGCTACTTAAGCTTCAATGTAACAATGAGTATATTTTTTAAATCTCACATTAGATCAATCTAATTAACATGAATTTATATATCGTATACAGTAAGACTGGAAACATTGTACTGATATAGACATAATATCAGCAATATCATGCTTTCTTATTTTGAGAGTCCATGAATTCCCAGCATGCCATGCATTTTCCTATTTTTGTTCCTTTTTGTATTCCCTTGGAAATAGTAGGCTTCATAGAGGGGTCAGGCTAAATGACACACATACTGACATCCCTGTGACATTTATATGACTGATTGTAATCCACACATGCATCTGTAGCAGCATCCACCACACACACACACACACATACACACACACACTTCTCCTAGCATTTATATAAATCTCAAATGTGCTGAGAAAGACAAAGACGGGTCCAGATGGAAAGTCGGTCCTTTGCTTCTCCAGTCCCATGAAGTCATTACGCACTCCATGCTCTTTACGTCAGAGAATAATACACTCTTTGAAGTCAGTTTACAGTATTGCACCATGGCATCACTAAGGCCACAACTAAGCCCTAACAAAAATGTCCTGTGGGATTACAGAAGGCTCCGCAGGCTACGCCAATAAATCGCTTGCTTTTTAAATTGAACAAACGGGTCCAATAGCGGTGCTCGAAAACGCCACTGAAGGAAGTTCATGAAAGACATGGGGACAATTCACAGGCAAGCGGCTCATCCATCGCCAGCCTTGTACACCCACACACACACGTACACACACACACACACACACACACAACACAAACGCACATACACACACTGCCATTACAGAGAAAAAAAGACGAACAAGGACAGACTGAATTGTTAAGGCTTTAATCTGGGAGTTGTAGAGTGAAGACCAGATCTAGTCTTCTTCCATTCTCCCATAGGGCACTGATCAATCACGACCTGATTCCCTCAAACGGTTTGTGCTGATCTCTTCATCCGTCACTACCCACTTCTCCATCACGTCCTAGTACAGCCTAAAAGGAAAAAAAAAACAGACTTTCAATTAAGTGATGCAAAATAGAGTCAGTCGGACTGATTTATAGGGTGCAAACGATTGGCTAAGTGGAGCCTTTAATGAAATCGAGACAGTAGTTTATTTGTAAAGGTCAGGGCGCGTATTGTCTTTTTGCTGAGCAGAGTTGACATTGACAGAGAGATGAGATTTCATGTCCCATTGAAATGTCACAATAACAAGAGCAGAATGGCCTCCTAAGTGGCTTTATTCATATTTGATTAGATATGCAGCTCTGAAGTGACTCAATTGACATTTTCCCCTTCCTTATAAAGCAATATGAATAGGGCTTTTTTTTCTTTTCTTTTCAGAGATTATGAATATTGACTGCAGACAAAACAAAGCACTGGTCTTCATGTCACCTCCGTCGTTACGTCTCGCTCTGCAAATGACTCACTTTCAGAACATGCAGCAGATTTTATCCCATTATTTTAAGACTAATAAATTTAGTCTTTTAGATTTTTTTTAACCTGAAAAGCTTAGGAAGTGGCCAGTCATGTAGATTATAAAGTATTTGTTTATGGCAGAAGGTTTCATAAGTTATACTGTACATCACAAGCCATTTGAAAAGATACAAGATTATATGGAGCAGGAAAGGAAAAACCCTGCAACATACTGTATGGGGTCGAGAGTTTAACATCAACGTACCTGAATTGCTTGATGTAATATGAGTGAGAGATAATTTATGAAAAATACATCAAAGTTGTACATCAATACATCCTAGTGATCATTTCACAGCTTTCCAACTGTAAAGATTAACATAAAATCAATCAAACTCAACAATATTTGGTGGAACTTTCAAATTACTGCATGTTTTTTGTAGATTTTGGCCTGTAAAGCTTTCCCAGAATGCATTCAGACCTTCAGTTGTTCTGAACATCACTACAGCTCTCATAGAAAGGAAATGCATAGGCGTCTTCTGCAAAACGTGCAAAAAATCACAAATAACTGTGAAATTCTGGAGGGACTGGGTACTAAAGGAAGTTAAAGGTTTCTATATTTTTATAAGCTTTTACGTTTTCTCTCTTTATTTTTTTATATAACCTTTTACTTTTTTCTTACATTAATACATTATGAGGGTCAGGTCAAACAAAACCTTACTTTTTTGATTTTTAAATTTTTTTCATAATTTTTTTTAAAGGGAATTAAGACACTCATTAAGCATTGGAACATCTGCATTGAGCAAAATGAAGATTGTGCTGAAAAACTATGATTGCAGAAAAAGAAAATTTTAACATTTGATTTATCCTGATATATGAAATCATGTCACAATTTATAAATAAAATCTTCACTTCACTTTTATGATGATGAAGTTTAACAATTTTCTGACATATTATTTAGACCGGACACCAAAATAAATAAGTAAACAAACAACAACAACAACAACAACAATAATAATAATAATAATAATAATAATAATAATAATGTTGTTGTTGTTGATGGTGTCGTTATTATTATTATTATTATTATTATTATTATTATTATTATTATTATTATTATTATTATTATTATTGTTGTTGTTGTTTTTTTTATTTATTATTATTATTATTATTATTATTATTATTATTGTTGTTGTTGTTTTTTTTATTTATTAATAATAATAATAATAATAATAATAATAATAATAATAATAATAATAATAATAATAATAATAATAATGTTGTTGTTGTTGATGGTGTCGTTATTATTATTATTATTATTATTATTATTATTATTATTATTATTATTATTATTATTGATGTTGTTGTTGTTGTAAATAACTGTAAGCAGAGGCCGTGTCTGACGCAGGTCTCCAAAAGGGGAGGGGTTTGTATTATATCAGTATTATATTTATCCATAATGGGTGTTGTACATCACATGAGCATATGTACTAAATTAATAATCAAATATTATAAATTAAAATGAGTAATAAAATGAAAACCCATTAAAGAACATTCCTTCAGGAGGGCTAGGGTACAATACAGAATGAGGTACCAGTATTTAGTGTTTCATAAATATTTCTATTTTAACTTGACCTTGTTTCCTTTTCTAGCCTATATGCAGCAACATGTTCATAAAAAAGTAAAAAAAAAATCTAAATTATGTTGTTTTTTCCCACAGAAATGTTTGTATCTTCAAAGTAAATGTTGATATCAAACCCATTTCTGCTCTCTGAGACGCTCCACGTGCTTGAGCATAAGCAGCTAAAATTAATCAATCCATTAAAATTCTGTGTAAGGTTATCAACAGAGGGGAAAAACACACGTCTAAAACACCCTGAGTCCTGACTTACTTCATATCAGACTCATAAAATAATTTAGTTGTTTTTATTGATTGAAAATGTCCCGTAAATCTGTTTCCATTCGACGGTTGGACTGGAACTCGGGATAAGTAAGAAAAACATATTATGTTAATGTTTTAACGTATAACTTGTTATACTATAGTGAAAATTTCTGTAAGGAGTCTCCAGTGTCAGTGTGCTGAGGCATGGATTTGTGGTGTGGAGGTTCCATAAAATTAACTTTAATGTAAAATAGATTATATCTATACTGTATATGACGTATTTTAATTAATAATAAAAATAACCTTTTGGGGGGGCACGGTGGCTTTGTGGTTAGCACGTTTGCCTCACACCTCCAGGGTTGGGGGTTCGATTCCCGCCTCTGCCTTGTGTGTGTGGAGTTTGCATGTTCTCCCCATGCCTTGGGGGTTTCCTCCGGGTACTCCGGTTTCCTCCCCCGGTCCAAAGACATGCATGGTAGGTTGATTGGCATCTCTGGAAAAATTGCTCGTAGTGTGTGAGTGTGTGTGTGTGTGTGTGAAAGTGTTAGGACTCAGCCCGGACTTTGGCCACGTGCATGTGTTTATGTTCTTCATCACGTGTCTGCCATGCCCCTGTCTGCTTCTTCCGTTTCCACACACCTGTTTCCCATTGTCATTACCCTGTCTATATAACTGTGCCGTGTTGCCTTGTGTAGCGCGGAATCTACTGTTGTCTTGTCCTGTCTTTAGTCCGTGTCATGTTTAGTGTTCTTTTGTTATTACACCCTGTTTCTTTCGCCATCCTGCATTTGGATCTGGTTTGTCCCGCATTCATGACAGAATGAGAGTGTGTGTGTGTCCTGTGATGGGTTGGCACTCCGTCCAGGGTGTATCCTGCCTCGATGCCCGATGACACTTGAGATAGGCACAGGCTCCCCGTGACCCGAGGTAGTTCGGATAAGTGGTAGAAAATGAATGAATGAATAACCTTTTGGGGAATTTCTGAGGTATGAAAGGCATAAAACACTTCACTATGTTTGGTTATAGAAAAATTATATATAATATATATATATATATATATATATATATATATATATATATATATATACATTTTTTCATCACCTGTCCTTTTTCACCAGAGAGGTCTAACAAACCAACATGTAAATATAGTTATCTACAACACAGGCTTTTTTTAGTTACATTATATTTGCACACTTTTTTTTTTTTTTGCCAATTCGGTGCACCTTTTTTGCCTTCTTTCAGCTGGATCAATTCTCCCTCACTCTTTTTTAATCCCTGGATGATGTATGCCAGATGGCTTTTACTACATCGTTTATCGGCTAAGTAGACACAATTATCCAGCCCAACCTACAGTGCTTCCCCAGCTCCACTTTACTCTCACCCCTCCCTGGGCTTCTGTCTCTCCCAGGCTATTATTCCCGCTCCTATTATTCCAAGCCTGCTTACTGCATATTCCGAGTGGGATGGTGTTGTACCTGAGGGACAGCACACTGACTGATTTAGTTTGGAACTGTTCAGGCAAGTGCAAGCAAAAATTTTAAACACTGTACTATCTCTCTTTTGTCTAAAGGAAAATGAAGCCATGGTGTAAAACTGTGAAAATTCTGACATGTGCAAGTGCAATTTTAGTTCTGTTATTTATTTTATGTTTTACATTTATGGCATCTAATAGATTCCATAACACTTTCATTCATCCAACCACCCATAACCACCCACCCATCCATCTATACATCCATCCATTCATACCAATTTACCCATCCATTTCCTCATCCATACTTGCCCATTCATACACCCATACACATTCCCATCCATCTATCCATATAGCCACCCACACCCATCTATTCAAACATCCATTCATCCTTTCATTCACTTATAACCATCCATCCATCTGTCCATACAACGGTCCATCCATCTACCGTTTACACTGATCACCTATACACATCATCCATCCACATATACTCTTCTATCCACCCACACCCATCCATCTATCCATCCATCCACCCATCCATACATCATCCAGAACACTTCCATCCATGAATCCACACATACTCACTCGCACCTTCCACCATACCAACCAAAAATTCCATCTAAAAATTGAACACACTTACTTATACCTATCACTGGTCCTCTGTCCATCCAAACCTGCACCCTTCCATCCATCCATCCATCCATCCATCCACATTCCCTATATCCCACCATCCCTCCGTTCATCCACCCATATCTGTTGATACCATTTATCCATCACCACCCATACTTTCCAGCCATTCACTCATCCACCCATTCATAAATCCACCCATCCATGAGCACATAGCATGAGGTTAATTTAGTGTTAGTTGCATTTTATATGACTAAAAGAAACAGCTGTGAAACATGTAGTCGGGTGGCAGGTAAATTGCAAAGGGAGTTGACATGCAAAAGGATTTCACACCCTTAAATTGAAATTATGGTAACCTGCACCTTGCATCTGCAGGTGCCATCTCCAGAGGCAGGGAAAGGGTGTGTGTGTGTGTGTGTGTGTGTGTGTGTGTGTGTGTGTGTGTGTGTGTGTGTGTGTGTGTGTGTGTGTGTGTGTGTGTGTGTGTGTGTGTGTGTGTGTGTGTGTGAGTGTGTGCAGGTTTGCTCAGGTAAGCAAAGCCCTGTGAGAAGGTGCTATCAGTTTACAGTCTCACCCTTTCCGTAGGCACCTCATTAAGCTGGTTTCCCTAGAAACAATGTTTGCATTGAGTGGCTACATTAGCACACCCCTTAGACTGCACCAGCTCTGGCATCAGCCTCATGCTAATGAACATATGAATATTAATAAATTGAATGCATTGGTAGCTTAGAGGAGAGCAAATCCTCATATTGATTAGGAGGTGATGAGTTCAGTAAAAAAAATGTAAATGTCCAAAAAAAAAAAAAAAAAATCACGTCAGGTTGATCAAACCAGACCCGGCACTCGCACCTGTCACGACCTGATCTACTCAGGTACAGTAAGTATGCTGATTTTCTCTGATTTTCACACTCTCATCTCTCAAGTGACTTGCGACATATTAGATTTCAGACGTATTTAAGAAGCAGAAGGAGCGACGGATTTCCTGCCCATGTCTGTGCCAGACGGATGCACGGGGACGTGCCGGATGTCTCAAATGCACAGGTAATGATGCCTCTTTAATCAGACGGCTGGCTTTTCCCACCTCGCTTGCTGTCACATATCCAATTTCATTTGTTAAACATAAGATGATGGGCAAAACAGTGTCACTTTTTTTTATATATACATATCAAGGTCTGTCACACACACTGGTCCCAGAAAGAAGAGCAGCCATGAAAGCTGTGAATCACATTACTCTGTTTCATTGTACATAATCAGTGTGTTAATGCTATCTGAATGATAGAAAGTTTTGGATTAAAGTTAAGCTGAAACCAAGGAATAAAAACATGCATATTTTTCACACAGTAGTATGTCAGTGTCTAAATGGTACTGTACGTTTTTTCATCCACATACAGGCAGGACATGGCTCAAGATGTGGTCACTAAGAGCCAGGAAAAACAGTTGGGAGTAATGCAGCTCACTCGAGCCCCAGAGACTTTAAGCTCATGCACAAGATCCCCTCTGTGTCTTCAGCGACTCCGTGACCTAGTGGAACTCACGTTTTTGTCTGTTACAATTCGCTCTACAGTGTCTTTGTTCGGCTTTTTTGGCAAAAAGAAAAAACATTGTAACATTTTTTTTTCTTCGCCCTCCTCCCTGCCACTTTCTTGCTTTCTTTTTGACCGACTTTTTTTTTTCTTTTAGCACGTCTTTCTCCCAGAACGTTTTATGAAAAGAAACAACAGTGACTTGAATGCGAAATGGCCCTCTCAAAGCGCCTGGCCTGACAGGAAAAGGGCTCGGCAAAAATAAAGTGGCACTCTCCCGTCCTCCTGCTTTGCTTTTCCACTGTCTCGCCGGAGTCTCCCCCTGCAGCTCCATGCCATCTCATTTGTCATGTTATCAAATGCAAACTTATAAGTATTTTGCCCACATGTGCAGTTCGGAGGATGATGGCGTGAGACTGAGATGCTCTGGCAACGATCCAATTCTCAGCTGAATAAACAGACAGAGCATTTGGCCAGCCAGGTTGGCACATAAGGACATGTTTGTCTTTTTTTCCCCTCTTCTCTTCTCTTCTCTTCTCTTCTCTTCTCTTCTCTTCTCTTCTCTTCTCTTCATAAGACAAGTCAAACCTTTTATCTGTTCTTTGCTAACCCTAGTTCATTCTTTCCAACAACTGGGTCTTACTAAAACACATTTAACTTAAAAGGCGTCACACCAACAGAGAGCTTTGAAGTGTCGTCACAGTATTTATTGACTAAGAAGAGAAAAAAAGGTGGGGGGACTGAAGGAGGAGGAGGAGGACAGACAAAGATGTGGAGAGGGAGGGACGGAGAGTCACTTAACAGGCATGAAGAGCTGCCCATTAAGTGAAGAAGGTTAACTGTCTGTTTCCATCGTTGACGTAGTGTATTAGTTAAATAAATGCTAATCAATGAGCTGGACACACATTGTGATTGGATTAACAGCATGGATTTAAAGTCTGTTCCTCGAAACATCGATTAAACTTATTCAATAGAGGAAGAAATAGAACTCTAGACAGAATCTCTTCTCGTGGCTCAGTGTGGAAATGATATCGGATTTTTACTATATCGATCGTAAATTTTAAAAGGCGTTAAAACAATAAAGCGGTGCTATAGAATTTAAAGAATAACCCTAAGGAATGTCTTTACTGAAACATTAACAGCTTGCTAATTAAAAGTCCTTATAACCCTATTGAGGCTAAAGCAAACTAAGTAGAGACTGATGCTAAGACACCTAACAAAGCTAACATAAACGACCGAGGGAAGCCATGCCATCTTCTTTTCATCAGCACCTTCTTATTTAGAGATGTTCTTTCAATTCTGTCAATTTAAACAAATAACAATGATACAAAGGGGCACTTCCAGGGAATGTAAAACACAGCACTGAGGCCCCTGCAGGGCCAACAATGGCTTCTCTTCGCATTACAACAGCCATTGCGAAGCAGGACGGGCTTAATATTTACATTTCCTTTTTGACATTTGTGAAAGGTTTTCTTTAACACACGGTGGGCCGAAAGAGAATGAGTGAATAATAAGAGATTAAAAGGTGAAGGGGACACAAGGGAGAGAACAGGGGACAGAAAGGCAAATCCTGGCCCCAGGGGCCTGACGTTAAAAACACAATGTATGCTAGGGCAGTAAAGCAGTCAACACTTCTTTTTCACCCCCTCCCCATGTACCACCTGCATTACAATTAACCTCACGGCAACCTTGAGGTTCCTGATTAGTGAAGGCCTATTGTCTCAGCCACATTACAGCATGGCCTTCACACTGTCCCATTGGCCCCAAATCGACAAATCAAATCCCAATCCTGGTGAAACTCTCGGCCCCAGGGACCAGGCCCCAGGGACCAGGCCCTCGTGTCTATAGCTGAAGTGGATGTGTAAAGGCTTTCAGAGTGTGTAATGCTCTCTCTCTCTCTCTCTCTCTCTCTCTCTCTCTCTCTCTCTCTCTCTCTCTCTCTCACACACACACACACACACACACACACACACATGCACACACACACACACACACACACATCTCCTTAGAAATAGAAACAAAAAAAAGCATCACTGCAAATCAATCCAAACTTCTTCTGACTAATCAACTACCTCAAAAAAGCGTTTTTATCCTGATGGGCGTGGTCTCTTCTACATGACCCTGCCTTCATCTCAGACTCACTGAATAGGTTGATGAGGATGAACCTGATATAAACCAGATGCTACGGCTTTCAGTCTCTACAGACTTCAACACAACCGAAGACTTATAGGAAATCACGGAGTAAAATGTTAGACTACCAATCATCGAAACACCAACCGAGGATAGAACGTTCTCCATAGTTTTTATCAGTCCAGTAAATTTCCTGAGAGCTGTAGAATCAATGTAGATGAGCAGCGGAACTAATCCCTGGGCTCGTAACCTTACAAATACAAAATCTGTCTTCAGAATAAAGAGGACTGAAGAGGCTGGTGAGGGAACGATTACAAGAACTTATTTTGCAGACTTACTAAACAGACTTGCAGACTTACCTAAACACTCATTCATTCATTCATTTTCTACCGCTTTATCCGAACTTCTCGGGTCACGGGGAGCCTGTGCCTATCTCAGGCGTCATCAGGCATCAAGGCAGGATACACCCTGGACAGAGTGCCAACCCATCGCAGGGCACGCACACACTCTCATTCACACATTACAGACAATTTTCCAGAGATGCCAATCAACCTACCATGCATGTCTTTGGACCGTTGGAGGAAACCAGAGTACCCGGAGGAAACCCCCGAGGCACGGGGAGAACATGCAAACTCCGCACACACAAGGCGGAGGCGGGAATCGAACCCCGACCCTGGAGGTGTGAGGCGAACGTGCTACCCACTAAGCCACCGTGCCCCCCCTCCTAAACACTGCATATTTAATATGCGTGTTAGTAGTAATTGAATAAAACAGCTTTGATTTAAGTAGAAGTTTAATTCGTTTTGTTGATTCTACATCAGGGATTTCAAAGCTGCTGGCATTTTTCGCCAATTAGCTTACAATAACAAATAATAAAAAAAAAATTATAAAAAAACAGTGAGTCACAATTAAGCATTTCGGTAATCAAAAGAGAGACATCGGAACAGTCAGGAAATGCGATTTCTTCAAATGATCATAAAACAAGACAGAGGGAAATAGGAAAGATGTGGTAGTTACAATGTTTGGCAGCCAATACAGAGAAAATCCTCCAGAGGAAAGACCCAGTAACACCTAGCATCACCTCTGGTGCTAAGGCACAACGAGCACAAGTCAAAAGAGAGCTGTGAAAATGATGTCAGTGTGAAATCGAGTAACAAGCACTCTGATTCTTCAGGAACCGCTGAAGCTCGACGACAAGCTTACACCGATTACACCGATCCAACAAGACACTACAGTACATAAGAATATCAGAAGCACTTTATTTACATGGTCTGCTTCAAAATTGTGATGAAACATTTTACAAAGAGAATTGTTTGTAATTGTTTGTAAGGGTCTGACCCTCTGTGTACATGACTATAAGATGTTTGTAACTAGAAATTGTCGTTACCAGAGGTTGCGTTAGAGTGTCAAAACGAGCTGGGGATGAGATGGCGAGACTCGAGGCTCAGAATCAGTTTCAGACCTTGGTAAGGTTTTTGTGATCAGGACATGATAAGTCGTTGTAATACAACCAGTGAGTGATGATGTTTTCTTCGCTTTGGTGTTGAACTGATTTGTTTGGGGGCAGTGGTGGCTCAAGTGGTTAAGACTCTGGGTTGTTGTTTTGAGGCTCAGGGTTCAAGCCCCAGCTCTGCCAAGCTGCCACTGATGGGCAATTGAGCAACCTTAACCGTCCCTGCGCCAGAGGTGCTGTATCATAGCTGCCCCTGTGCTCTGACCCCAAGCTCCTCAGTTGGGATATGTGAAGAAAGGAATTCCTCTCTGCTGTAACGTATATGTGGTGATAATAAAGGCTTCTATTAATCGTGTTTATAAAAACTATCCAGTTCATACAATTAAATGATGAACCTTTTTACTCTTGCCTGTGCCTACCAGTATGCTATTTTCTCAAAACCTTCACAACAGAACACTCCAAATAACCCATTTAGAAACAAATGATTTTGCAACAATGTCATGAGGTGCATTTGTAGAGTAAATAGAACTAAAAAAATTGATAAATCTATTGATGATCTAATAAGAAGTGGCAAAGTGACGTGACATACGGCTAAGTACGGTGATCCATACTCAGAATTCGTTCTCTGCATTTAACCCATCCAAAGTGCACACACACAGCAGTGAACACACACACATCGTAAACACACACCCGGAGCAGTGGGCAGCCATTTATGCTGCGGTGCCCGGGGAGCATTTGGGGGGGTTCGGTGCCTTGCTCAAGGGCACCTCAGTCGTGGTATTGCCAACCTGAGACTCAAACCCACAACCTTAGGGTTAGGAGACAAACTCTCTAACCATTAGGTCACGACTTCCCCAATAATCCCCAAATAATAATTCCCTAATAATCGCATAGAGTTAAGATCATAATAAGTAACATGTTTGTGGCTGATTTCAATATGACAGAAATGAATGCAAATTAACTTTGCGATATTCAGAAGAGCTTCCAGTTTTTAGAAATTTCTACCGATTGTACACGAATAGGGGTAAAGACACATCACGTGGCGTCATCACAACACGCTTTCAGCCAAATCTCTCTTCCATTCAGGTGTGTGAACATGAGTACGGCTCTTATAGAAAGTCATTACATCTTTGTCTTCACTGGTAGAAGTTTAGAAGAAGAATCCGGTGCTTGTGATTTCACCAGTTTTATAAAGTTTTCTGTTAAATCGCAAACAGCAGTAAAATCAAGTGTTTTTTTGCAAAACAAACAAACAAAAAACAATTACTGATATTTAAAAATGAAATTTCTATTTTTTTCAAAATTTTTCAGCCACAATTTCCTACATTAATTTTTGATCTTCATTCCAGGCTATAAACATAATCACGGCATTTAAACTCTAAGAATTATAAGCCAATTAGAAAGCAGTTTGTACAAATATTAAACTATATAATTTAGTGAACCAATCAAAATAAAAACTTTAGCAGCAACCTTAAACGGAATTTATCAGCTAAATTCAGGTTGCTAATTAAAAACAACAACAACAACAACAACAACAACACGATGATTAAAACATGCAGGAAATACGTTAGCTAGCTGAGGTAGCTAGACGTACTTATCCAGGTCTTGTTTCACAGTATGAATGCTGTTTACTAGATTTAAGATATTTAGTAGAAATTGTCTTAAATATAATTTAAATATCGTGTATTGGTGCTGCTAGATACATTATACAATGTACAAAATAATGTGTGAAAAAAGGGGCAACATTGCTAGAAAATTAAACTAGAATCATGTATGAATTCACAAGATCTAGCAAGTGAAGCTAGCAAGCTTGTGAAAACCTAACATTAGTTGGGTAAGTTAGCTAACTTGCTAATTGTTATCTTTTGTTATATACTATTGATAGCGGAGGTGGTGTTCACTTCAGCAGAGCTCACTTAGTTAGTTAGCATAAGAACACGATAGAAAATGAAAAATTTTTTAGACAAAAAACATGTCATTTGAAAAGTAATTGCTTTAGTAAATTTAGTAAATTGCTTTATGTAACAAATAGTCAGTGAGTTTTGCACTATTTCTAAAACAGGAAAAAAACACAATCCCGTCTAGGGCAGAGGAAGAAATTCTCAGGAACACCTGCCAGCTGTTTGGTCTGCCGTTGTCAAACAGAGCCAGCTAGTGAAAAAGTACCGATCTCTGTCGGGTCCGATCCGCACACAATCGGGTCCCCAAGCTCCTTCCAGGTGCACTAGTGTAGAGGAATAATGTGTGGATGAAAAGTGATGAGTGAGTTTTTCACTTTTTTAGCATAGCTGAGAGTGAGCTGAATTCAGGGAATACCAAAAACAGTCCAAGTGCTTTGGTTAATCTTTTCATTTAAGCCAATGCAAAGGGGGAAAAAATGAAAGACTGTTTTATACATTTTGCAAGTCTGTGCTTTAATTTAAAAAGCGGAGCTAGCCTGACTTGACTCAATTATGTAAATCACAGGTGAGTGACGGTTAATGGGACAACTGTGTGAAACGAGTGAGTAAAGGTAAGTGGAGATGGAATCAATGGTCCCAGGAGGTCTCTCTCTCTCTCTCTCTCTCTCTCTCTCTCTCTCTCTCTCTCTCTCTCTCTCTCTCTCTCTCATAGGATGGTGGTGGAGCAACAGAGTGAGTTTTCCATGCACTGAGAAGCATTTGCTGGCGTAAACTAGGGGCTAATCCATCCCCCGCTGCGTGTCTTCCCCAGAGGTCTAATGCTCGACGCTTGGCGAAACAAAGCCTCCACCAAGCTCACCACAGCCTCTGCCCCTGGTGGCACACACACACACACACACACACACACACACACACACACACACACACACACACACACACACACACACACACACACACACACACACACACACACACACACACACACACATACACCAATCTTCACACACCAGACCACTGGTGAGCCCAGAGACCACACGGCCTGTCAATCAATACAATTGTCTCAGATCCAGTTTCTAACATGGGTTTAGTGCGGTTTAAAAGTGAATCAAGGCGTGTAATTATGTATCCATCAGAGAGAGAGAGAAAAAGAAAGTGAGAAAGAGAGAAAGAGATGAGTTAAATTAAGCTTTAATCGATGCATATGGAGGTAACACGCACAGATTTACCATGCGTAAGCTATTTTCTTTATTGACTTTAGGGCCTTATTCATTTTTATTGTGAAATATTCCCCGACCTCTTCATTTGGCTCTAATCAGTTTTTCTTGTCTGGGTAAACTGTATAATTTAGTAAAGGAGGTGTAATTCCATTTCCTCTACATGAGCTGTTACACTGAGCACCATGCACCAGGAGACTGCACACATTCTTCATCAAAGTGATTCTCAGCCTGCCTCAGCTTAGTCTGTTTAGCTTAGATTAATAAAACTTAGTAAGAAAAAAGGCTGCTTGATCTTAGACAGACAGAGATTACAGTTCGGCATCTGGAGGATGGATTTTTTTTTTTTTTAGTGTGTCACTAGTCTGTTAGGTTTGTAATGAGCGCTGCCAGAGATCTGGCCCACATTCACACAGATGAGAAATATTTTTATCCTGATGTTTTTTAAATCACTTCTTTCCTTTTTAGAAACAATGACCTCTCCTTGCAGTCATTGTGTCACTTATAGCTTGTCTCTTATGGCTTTTATTTATAACTGTATTGTTGCTAATAGGTCTACACTGGGAAGTCGTGGCCTAATCGTTAGAGAGTCTGACTCCTAACCCTAAGGTTGTGGGTTCGAGTCTCGGGCCGGCCACGACTGAGGTGCCCTTGAGCAAGGCACCGAACCCCTCAACTGCTCCCCGGGTGCCATAACATAAATGAACCCTACACTCACTCCGGAGGTTTGGTCAAAGGAATAAGTTGAGCTGATTGTTTGGATTCATCACCTGAATACAGTGAACTATACCTGTTTTGTATAGAAAGCAAATCTATCCATCCATTCATTTATCCATTAATTAATGAATTAATTCATCCATCCAACCATCAATCAGCTTTCGCTCCTTGAAAGCAAACACCAAGAAACACCAAGTTTAAACCAAGAAACACTCAGGATCTGGGTCTAGATCTGGATCTAGTTCTTGACCTTTCCCCTTCACTGTTTTTCTGCACACCTTTTTTGCACTTTAACTCTGAACTGTCACTTTAACTCTGGACAGTGCCACTTTATACACTTTATACACACCATACTGCACATGGAATCTTTAAGGACAATAATTAAAAAACATACGCATTTATGTATATTTATGTATGTATATGTATATACATTATTTTTCACTTATATTTTCATATTTTATATGGTTTTTTATATAGTTTATACTTTTTTTTATTTATCTACCTCCTTCTGGTTATATTTTTTATTCCAAATTGCATTCCTTATGTTTGGATACCGGACAGATGCAAAACGTATTTCACTGCATGTCGTACTCTGTATGTATCTGTATGTGACGAATAAAAATGTGATTTTTTTTTTTAATTTGTTTTATTTTTGAATCTGTTCATCTATCAACTCATTCATTCATTCATTCATTCATTCATTATTATGGATCATAAAGCAGAGAAACCTTCAGCATAAGACATTCACTATATTATATATTTATTGTGCTTTATACACTCACTTTATTAGAAACACTACTCTAACACCGGTTAAGCTCTTCTTTGCTCTCAAAACAGTCTTAATTCTTTATGGCATGGATTGCACAAGATGTCGGAAACATTTCTTGTTCCATGTTGCCATGACTACATGATGCAATCAATGTTGAAACAATGCAATTTTTTTTGCAGAGTAGAGACAACTTAGGGGTTAGTTAAGCTTTCACAGAAGACGTTGGTCTTTAGGCTACTGAAGGTAGTGATGTATTCTGCTGTCTGTATGGTTTGAGGTTGGAAGTTTATTCCACCGGTGAAGGACAAATAGTTGGAATGCTCAGGAAAAGGGAGCCCATGCCTTACTGTGTAGGCACTACAATTTATCGGTCCTTAACTGATCACAGGTTGCTGTAGGGAACATAGAGCTCAAGGATAATGTAGAGGTAGGGAGGTCATGTCCAGACAAGGGTTTGTACGTGAGCTTCAAGAAGCTACAGGAAGCCAGTAGAGGTAGATGAAGATGAGCGTAACATAAAATGATGTTCTATAGCATTCAGATCTGGTGACTGGGAAAGCCACTAAAAATCTGGATCTCATTGTCATGTTGTTGAAACAAGTCTGAAATGATTTTTGCTTTGTAACTTGGTGCATTGGGGGGGCACGGTGGCTTAGTGGGTAGCACGTTCGCCTCACACCTCCAGGGTCGGGGTTTGATTCCCGCCACCGCATTGTGTGTGTGGAGTTTGCATGTTCTCCCCGTGCCTCGGGGGTTTCCTCCGGGTACTCCGGTTTCCTCCCCCAGTCCAAAGACATGCATGGTAGGTTGATTGGCATCTCTGGAAAATTGTCTGTAGTGTGTGAATGAGAGTGTGTGTGTGTGTGTGCCCTGCGATGGGTTGGCGCTCCGTCCAGGGTGTGTCCTGCCTTGATGCCCGATGACGCCTGGGATAGGCACAGGCTCCCTGTGACCCGAGTAGTTCGGATAAAGCGGTAGAAAATGAGTGAGTGAGAACTTGGTGCATTATCATGTTGGAAGTAGCCTGTAGGGATGCACATTTTCCTTTCTTTCTTAGTTTCACAATAAACTTTTTTGAATTTAAAAGCAAAATTGCTAGCCTGCTAACGACATTGCTCAAGTCAACAAGTAATCTGCACCAGTTTCTGTCTTAAAACCACGCATGTCCCAAAAAAATCAACTCAAAAACACAAGAATATTTGCAGTAGGAAAATTTTGTTAGCATCAAGATAAATGTATTTGGTTTTAAAAACGAAATTGCTAGCTTGCTAACAACGTCACCTGACTATCTGCACCAAATTCTGTCATAAAGCCACACAAACAGAAAAGACAAAAAAAAAGTACAAATAAATTCAATACATTTAAAACGCACTGTGTTCTGAAAAGTTATGAAGCTGAAAGAATACCCTCATTGTTCAATATGCTGTAATAAACTGTTACATTGTTATTGCACTTCCCTCCTTTATCTATGTACAAATGCTTAGCCAAATATTTTTCCTCCACTCGTTTCTAGGCAAAGTACGATGCCAGGTGAGCTTGTGTCTTATCATTGGAAGACATTTCTTGTTCTACTAATTTGCTCTCCTTGTAAGCATCTAACCACACAAAGTCCCTGCACAGCGGCGTAACGATTATATCCAGGTGCACGAATTCGATTCAACAAATGCTAGGTGGATCTTTCCAGGTTTTAATGCACCCCCGTTTCTCTTCCCTTTGGAATAGACTGAACCAGATGCCCTTAAAAAAAAAAAAAAAAAAAAAAAAGGCCCCACGTGTGACTACAGAACTTGGCTTTAAAAAAAAATTCTGACACTGTTCCAACAACTTGAAAGTCATAAACCATTAAATCACATTGTCTGTTAGGATAATTGGAAAGGCAGGGAGCAGAGAGAGTCCCCGGAATATTCCTGGAGATAATGGGACATGCTAATGAGCATGAAATCAAGCCAAAGTAACAACTGACAAAGGTGGAGGCTTGTGTATTGGGAAAGGAAAGGCCAGAGGTGGGTTATCTGTCTTGAATGTCCACAGCAGCAGGTCTAAACGTAACACTGTCTTCACTGAACGTGGAACTTGATTTGAGGCTCTGGCAACCGCTGTGGCGAGTGAGTTTATGATGCACTGCCTGGCCAAGGAACTTCAACTATGCTGCTGAATTTAGATTCTGTTGCTCGGGTGGCCGACTGAAAGTATGACACACGAGGCATAAATAACCAAGTCTTTGCTGATCCGATAAATCCAGAAGTGTTCGCCTCTGGAGGTCTAGTGGAAGTGTAGCATGTTTGTCTTTTTTTTTTTTTTTTTTGGATTGTCTAAATGACAGGGCACAGAGGTATGGTGTGAGGTGTGGGAATATATATGGAGCTTTAATAAGAGTAAAGTCAGGTGGTTAGGAGAGCCAGATTGCTGTCTCTTTGCCAGGAGCTCTGACACATTGATGTGTGTGTGTGTGTGTGTGTGTGTGTGTGTGTGTGTGTGTGTGTGTGTGTGTGTGTGTGTGTGTGTGTGTGTGTGTGTGTGTGTGTGTGTGTGCTGGTGGGTGGGTGGGTGGTGTTGTAAGAGGCAGTGGGACTGTTGATGAGTAATTGATGTAAAACCCTGCTGGTAAACGTGCTCTTCATAATCACTCAAAATGTTTGCAGATGTGCATTAATTACTCAAACATAATTAACTTTTAGCCATAAATAGTACTTTGCCAATATCTTAAAGTGTGATGTGTTATTAAAAAAAATCACATGGGAAGTCCTATGGAGAAAGAGAAGGAGAAGGAGAATATTCTGTCATCGATGACAAACTATATCCTGGTTCCACATGCGGGTGATGGGATTGTCAGGAGTCTCAGGTCAGGAGAGGAACCTGCTGAGATCAGAAATTGACTTTGGCATGTAAAAGCGACGACGAGAAACTGGTTGTGTAGCGTGTGATCTCGTCCGTTTTACTGCATCGAACACGTGCCAGGATTTTGCTTCACAAAAGGAACATTTGGTAGGAAGAACCTGAGTGATGCTGATTAATTTTCTCTAACGACAGCGCTGACAATAGCTCGGGCCTCGATGCGAATCAGAAGTGATTCAAATCTTGCGCTATCGTTTCCATAGTAACAGCTCATTCCCGGGTATTTGTATGGTGTGCTGTTGTTAACAAAGAAAAATCGTTCATTTAGTGGCATTTTATCTAGACGTTTATTGAACATTAATGCCAAGAACAAGTCAAAGTTTTCCGCTTTCTGTTTTCTTGTTTTTTTTTAAACAAAGAAATAAAAGTTAATAAAGAAAATAAAGAGCTGTTTTTAGAGTTGTTTTAGCTTTTTTCACAGAAGAATAAATGTAACTATGGACTGATGAAATGTTTCCTAATGTCAATATAACAATAAATGGAAAAAAGTATCTAAGTTTTCTTTAAAAGTTAATAAATTAAATTTAAAGTAAAATATTAAAATATTACTTTAATAATCTCTTCGTGTCAGGCTGCGTCCCACCACGGTATTAATATTTGTGCTTTTTATTTGTATTATTTTTGAGCGTATTCTGTACCATAGTGTTCTGACCTGATATGTCGCACCACAAGACAAGTAGCTAGAATGTACGTAAGGAGAAAGATTACATTTACATTTACATTTACAGCATTTGGCAGACGTCCTTATCCAGAGCGACATACATAAGTGCTTAAATCTCTAACATTGGATACATTAATACTGGCTCACTAGGTTACATACGTAAGATACCATGAGTTTAAAACATTGTTCAAAGTTACAATGAAAAATTTGTAACTTTGTAAGGTTGTGTGTTTTTTTTTTTTAATGCAAAAGAGAAGGAAAGAAGTGCTAGTTGAAGTGTTTCCTGAATAAGTAGGTCTTCAACCGCCGCTTGAAAATAGCCAAGTCATTACGGCATTACACCTTGTCATGTGAAGATACAATAACCTAAGTACATGCTGGATAGGCTTTCACACATTTAAGTAGAAAAGAAGACAGACGAGGTCGACTAAGTACTGTACACACCCACCTTTCAGAAGAACTTCTGCAAATAAACTTTAGCTGCTGTGACGATCCTGCCTACAGAGTCATCCTTCCAGACTGGTGTTTTTCTTTGTGTAAGAAGAAATAATTAAAAAAAACTTTGTGGATTATTAAAACAAGTCTTTATAGTCAAACCGACTGTTGTATTATTCTCCTCGACATGAGCCGGTCTAAAATATAATTTTCTCCCACTCATAAAGTGCTAATAACTCATAAATAGATCACTCTACAGTACCCACAATCAACTCCCATTATAATTGATTCAGACTCATTCGAAGGCCTGGACTTTTTGACAATGCAAATTAAATTCTATTTGAACAAAGTAAGTCCACATTGCGCTTCAGCAAGCTTGTGTAATTGTATAAATGTATAAAAATGCAGATAGCGTAACCTGGGGAGTCTTGCCTAATCTCATTCCCACAGCACATACACCCCAGGACCCCTGAGACTCGGTCTCTTGCCTTTATTTAATTTAGGGAAAAACGTTCCTCTCCTTTCCTCTCTTGCCATTCATCGTGTTATGAAATGTCCCGCAACGGAACGGTTATTGAACATCTGACATGTAAATGGATTCGTAATCTCCTTAAAATATAAGAAGCAGCAAGTGCAAATATGAGTTCAATCAAATTTAATGTTAAATTAAATTCCTATCCGGTTGTTTAGTCCAACTTTATTCCTACATCCTAATAAAGTCATACTCTAGAGACATTCGGTATTATTAAGACATTAAATTACAACATGGCAAGTTATTTATGAGTTACTGACACCTTAACATGAAGGAATGTCTTCTTGGCATAGTCTACAGAGTATGGTATTCTGCACTAGAGTTTCTATTAATAAGCCACCATCATATTCCAGAGCATTGATGAAATTATTAAATTTCATCAATGCTCATATGTACATTAGGTTTCAGTTAAAAAAAAAATGACTTATGACTTCTGGCACTTTTCAGAGAAAAAATGTTTTATTCATTATTGAAAGACAAAACAGACAGTTGTGCGTTCTGAATATATATTCTACGTTTCATTTATCGCTGTTGTTTTAATCTTCATGAGTGAATGAGTGAGTTCATGCAGCTAGCATTTGTGTATTAATTACACTATGGCAGTGAGATGAAGCTGATATTATGGCATGATCTTCAAAGGAAACATGGATAAGAAAATGTTTCTCTTTCTTGCTAGGTGGTAAATCTTCACTCGAGATGTTTCCATGGCTATTGGATTTGGCAGAAGATAATGGAAGAAATGGGTGATGTACATTAGAACTCGCTCCGAAATGCACATTTTTTCCTAAAATGAAATGAAAGGACTTATTACACTCGTCGTCAACCGACGGGTGGAATCCATGTGACACAAAGAAAATCTAGGAAATTGTATTTTGATACACAACAAATGAACTGAAAGTGATTATCACAATAAATGATGCCAAGCTGCCACTGTTGGGCCCTTGAGTAAGGCCCTTAACACTCTCTGCTCCAGTGATGTGGTATCATGGCTGACCACGAGCTCTGACCAAAGTTGGGATTTGTAAAGAAAGAATTTCTCTGTGCTATAATGTAGATGTGACAAAATAAAATCTTCCGTTCATGAATTATTAATCATTTACTAGAATTTTGAATTCTACCGTATTGCATTTCAAACATTCCACACACTTCTAAAATGATATATTAAATGTATATAATTAAATCTAGAATTTTGATGTATTAGACAAATTTTATAGTAAAAAAAAACCCAATAATATCATCTCGGGGAGCTTTATAAATATTTTTAAATTAAGTTTAAACTCTAAATTTATGTATTTATTTGTCTTTTTTAATTCTATACTTCTGTAAAGCTGCTTTGAGACAACGTGAATTGTTGAAAGATCAATACAAATAAATCGAATTGAATTGATTTGAATTAATAGAACTATAGCTAACATGATGTATGGATGAATAAACACATTAGCATAATCCTCTAATAGTAATAGTTCATGTATTATTACCGACAACACTCAGAGTTTTTATGTCATCCAGGATCGAAACAAGTCAGACGACACGTTTTCCACTCTCTATTTCCTCCACCAGATGAGCCAGTCATGCATGTGGAAGCTGCTAAAAGTGTTCATGAACTCTTCACAACCACAAGCTGCTGCCTCTGATGAAGTATCTGGAGCTGAAGAACATTTTGTCACAGCAATGCTGCAGGTGTCTGCTCTAAAATTAACCAGAATGGAATCAAGTGAATTTTGAAAAAAAAATTCAAAAAATAATCTGTGTGCATAATCTGTCATGTCAAGGTTAAATTCATGCACATGGTACTACTGAAACCGAGCGCCGTCTGGTTCTGTTTCAGTACTATCATGTACATGTTTGATATTCTTTACTTATTTGTTTATATATTTATTTATTTGTGTACATCAATAATTGATTTTCCATAACTTCATTCAGTTCAAGGTTCTGGTGGATCAGACAGGAACACATCCTGTATATGAGATCAGTTTATCAGTCATGTGCACCTTAAGTATTCAGGAAAGCTACACAGATACATGGAGAACATGTGAAACACAGGAACCAGGATTGAACCTTGATCCTTAGAGCTTTGAGAAATCAATGTGACCTGGCCTGCTTCTGTTCTGTCTTTTATATCTATCATCATTTTGAATCAAATCTATCTCCTGTCTGCACCTATGTGTCTTTTGTGTTAAACCGAACCCGCTGTTGAATTCTCGTATCTGATTGGTCAGAAAGTGTTAATGACTTGTCAACATCTGTAGCTCAGACAGTATTTCCAGCTACAAGACAAATCACTGGTGTCTATTAATGTACTTGTTAACACATTAGCATTTTTCTATCAATATTTATTTGTTTGTTTATTTTTTGTTTGTTTGTTTGTTTGTTTGTTTGTCTATCTATCAGTTTAATCTTTTTTATTTTATTATTTATTCATTGGTTATTTACTTAGTTAGTAGGAAATGCATTGCACTTTATGTCTTTCTTAATTTGTATTATTCATTTTAATTATAATTCTATATGTGTTATAACATGTTATGAATGCATTCATTAGTTATTATACATGTAGTGTTTAATGAAACCGGTGCACTGAATATGTAGACCATATATAATGCCTTGTCGATACATTTACAGCAAGTCATTATGCATGCTTTATAGGGCATTATTATTATTCTTGAAAAAAGACATTGCAGTTTGTAGCATTGATTATAATGCAATTATAAAGCGTATAACTTCAGTATAACTCGTGCTTATAACATTATATAGTCTTCTCATAATATGTTATCGAACGTGATGTAACATTATGAACACTACTTATAATGCACCATGTGCTTAACAAAGATGCATATTAATAAATAATTATAGCAATGTGTATAATGCCTTATGAATATATTATAACATGATATGAACATTCTATTATAAATGTCAAAATGTTTCTGTGCACATTCCATAATATTAAACAGATAAAAAGTCTAATGCCTATGTTTAAAGTACACAAAAATATCATGATTGGTAAATTGCTGTTGTGGAAGAGGTACGAAACAGTTCAACATGTGATATAGTCATAGTTTATTTTTAGAAGAAGTAGAGCGCTTTCATCGTTTATCATGTAGCAGCGACCTCGACCATCTCGTAATATGTTGTAGAAATCTGACTCGTGTTAAGTCACGACACTCAACTCTTTTGTTAGGTTTTTCAAATTTCTCGTATCCGTCGTCTACTGTATCAGCATCTGTGAATATTCCTCAGCTTTGGCTTTATAGGTTTTTACAGCCAAGCAGGATCCCTTGTTACCGTTATGCATAACAGATGGTTCGCAAGTCTTGTAAGAGTTCCACATATTAATTTCACCAACGAAAGCTGTGACCTTGTGCTGACTACTCTCTGCAAAGAGACGTATCGGCAACCTCTCTACGCAGTATAATACTCGCAACAGCAATAGTTTATCATGGTGTGATTCAGTGCACTTTGGCTAGGTGGGGAATTTCCTGCTCGGTAAAATACAGTGAAGTGATCCAGCAAGAGCAATACACGTGGCTACATGACCCAGCTGTCCTTCAGAGATTATGAAAGAAGCCCTGGCTTTTCACCCGCAGCCAGCTGGAAAAGTTCCTGGACCAAATTCCTGGCATGGATTCGGTCCATCTTGTGTATGTTTCCCCTAAGTCGCAAGTTCTCTAGCACAGAACTGAGGAAAAGATAAATATATAAATAAATGAATATAATGTTAAAGTGGACATATGGTGAGTGTAGTAGTAGGATCTGCCAGACTTCTTTTCTTGAATTCGTTCATAGTCGTCAGAGAATCAATAAAGTGATGGACTTGAATCAAACAACAGGGACTCCTGTTGTCATTGGTGAAGGGCAGATTTTGTTTTCTTCCAAAGACAGATGCTGATGGAAACACACATACTGTCTCATGCTGTGGTGAGGCGACGTGCACACTTCCCCCAGACATCTGAATTTGTGTGTCTTACCCACAAAGCATTGTTTGTTTTCCTTTATATATTTAATCATTTTTTTTCGTGCTTTTACAAGAATTAACTTTATTAGCATTCAAAATTGCTATCATTAGCCACATGTGACATGGCGGTTTAAAGTTAAAAAACACACATTAATAATGCAGGGACTATTTCGAGGTCAGGTTGGTGTGAGGATAGCAGTTTATGTTTTAAATTACTTCTGGTTTTCGGGTGTAAAACAACACTTCTAAAAATGCCTTAAAAATTATGGCTCCTTTCTACCACTGCAGGTGCTAAAAACAATTAGTAATTAATTAGAGCAAAGAGGAAGAAACATAAAAAAAATGGCTGCCACCTGGACAAAGCCAAAGCGTTCGGGGACGATAATTATCCATCATGCTCTGGTTGCTGAATACGGCCTGCGAACACTTCTGTTTTCCACAATTAGCGTAGACCTCGTAGTCGTGTTCATATTCAGGAATAATGTTTACTACAGTCTATATAGTAACGTGTAGACGGAAAAATAGTGACTGCTATAAAAAAGGAATATAAAACTCTTTCCATCTCATGCATAAATAATACACAGCATTAATAATGGTAAGCTTTTATGGGCATCGTTATTAAACATGCACATGTTCTATGAAGGAAGTTAAATCTCAGCTGAACTACCGAATGTTGTAATGTAATGTAATGTAATGTAATGTTATGTTATGTTATGTTGTTATGTTATGTTATGTTATGTTATGTTATGTTATGTTATGTTATGTTATGTTATGTTATGTTATGTTATGTTATGTTATGTTATGTTATGTTATGTTATGGTGGTTATGGATATCTTTTCTACTGTGTTTTATTTTAGAACAATGCACTGTTCAAATCTTCATGGAGATTTAATAGCCCTATAATGATGTCTTGAACAACACGCCAGAAATCTCTCACCATATCTGAAAAAGGAATGTGTTTGGGGTTTGTCGATGCCTGTGCTCAATATTTTTCACTTAACAATAACATATACTCTGTGGATGAGTCTGTTTCTTCTTAACCATCGTATTAATGAATAGCCCATTACGATGAATCTTGTGGACTATAACATGTCGCCAGGACATACCACGGAAATATCAAAATGTTTATATCACTTATATCCTGAGCATATTACAATATTCAGAAATGTAAGGAAATTTGTGTGCACAATCTTTTGGGAACCTGATCCACCGTTACGCAGATTCAAACTTTCTATGAACACCATGTTATAATGCAATCATTATACAAGTCATTATACACATTGTTAAAATTGTTTATTAAAATTTTTTTGCCACCTAATAATAATCTTATTGCAATCTTTATTTAGCGTTAGGAATTGTTAAAAGCATTATAAGTAGAGTTTATAACACATTATAACTCCAGTAACAAAGACCCCAGCACTTGTTTTTCTTTAATACCTAAGAGAAGATCTGGAAAAAGATCTGAAAGAGATCATTGTTTATTTAAAACAGCAGATTTACATAATAAAAGCCTAATAATGCATTATACAACATTATAAAATCTTAATAAACAGCTAATAAATAGTGACTGATGTATATTATTTCCACTGTGAAGAGTTATTAACATGTTTACAGGTAAAAATATGTTCTATAAAAGTCATATTAATAATAATCTATAATAGACATATTCATATCATGTTATAATTCGTTAATAATTTATATTGTGCACTTATGAATGCATTGTGATGCACAAGTGTCATAATTTATATTCCACATAATAGCTGTGCGTTATGAATTGTTAAAATGAAGAATCACAAGTAGTGTTTATAACACATTATAACAAACATACTAAAAAACAAGCTTTCGCATACTAAGATCTCTCTTTTAATTGTAAAAATTACAATTATAATGGCAACATATACAATGAATTATAAATTAATTCATGAATTCTTGTTATAATGCATTTATGAGACATCATACACATAGTAATAATTATTTAGGAAAAGGAAGTTTTGCTTCTTGGTTTGTTTATAATGCATTATTATTATTATAATCAATACAATTTAGAATTTACATGAATAAGTAAAACAATGTATATGATGGCTTGTAAATGCATTATTACATGACATGAATGAATTTCTAGATTATTTTTAATATAGACTTCACAGAAAATCCTACTGAACTTGTCAGTGTGTCTACAACTAAAAGTAAGAATAACTGAATTACTTTAGTATTACATATAATGTGTTATAAACACTACTTATAACTATTGCTATAAACTAATACCATTAATGCTGAATGTGTTTAAGGGTTATAAATTCATAATAACTCATTATGACTGCATTTGCAGATCATAATGTATTCATGACCTGAAGGCTCTTTTCATGAGAAGATCCGTCTGACTTCAGGCTCTCGACGTTATTTAACGGCTTCGGTCCCAGAAGACTGTAAACCTTCTTTGCTTCAGGTCACATCACATTTCCATGTTTATTATCTTCCAATAACCACATCACCATGTTGGGTTTTATTCCTCTTGCACCACAGCAATTTGCTAAGGATTGTTTTTTGTGATTATTAAAGGACTTTAAATGTAAATATTATCCATGTTTATTTACATTTAATCTTAATGTTCAGGAAAAAAAAAACCAAGTTCCTGTTATCACATACACATTAGCAGCTCTACACCATCACACCCTCGCTTGTTCTCAGTGAACGGAAAACCACAACATTCTTCTCTCCTGAAGGCTTCCTCTGGTAGTGTCCACCACACCAGCCTCTGTGAATTTTCTGTTACTATAGAAACCATAATGTAAAACTGGGTTTTGAAACACAACCTGTCAGAACTACGTTCTTTCTATGAACATCAGGTTATAACGCAGTTGTAAGGCATTATGCACACACACACACACACACACACACACACACACACACACACACACACACACACACACACACACACACACACACACACATAAATATATATATATATATATATATATATATATATATATATATAGAGAGAGAGAGAGAGAGAGAGAGAGAGAGAGAGAGAGAGAGAGAGAGAGAGAGAGAGAGAGAGAGAGAGAGAGCGTTGTAACGTGTTATAACTCAGAGAGATGATTAGAAACTCGCAGCAAAAAGATTTTACCACCACAGATAAAGGAATTCATTAATGTTTGTTTACAACAGCACATTTGCATATCTAAACTTTATAATGCATTACGAACACTATTATGTCTTAACAAATAATTATACTGATTTATATTATTCCTTTGAATGCATTATACCAAGTTATGAACATATTAATATCTATAATGACTACAACACTATGTTATAATGAATAGTTGCGTTATGAATGCAAATTATGACAGTAGTATGAAAGTAATAGAAAGCATACTTATTTTTGCACTAAAACCGCATCATTTTATAGACTTTATATTCAATGATCCAACATTACATCATTATAACATGATCATTGACAATGCAAAATTCAAATCTACTTTGAAGCCTTAAACAAATTAAACACCATAAATGAATAAAATGTCGAATAAAACATTTCTAATGGTGTTTTGTATATTAACAGAGATAAGGTTTTTCCTGGTGTCCTCTATATATGTCATTTGAGAATGGTTTGCAAATTAAACTGCTTGCTGTCAAAGATCTTCATCACCCATGCATTTGTACTAAGGCTGAGAGTCTTTGCATGTGACTGGGAAAAAAAAAAGATGTGGTCATTCAATGTGAGCATGCTCTAGGTCTACATAGAACCATTCTGTGATTATAAAGAACCCCTATGCTTCAGGCAGAGAGTGACAGACACATAGACATCTGACATGCATCTTCCATGATCCTTATGTCATCTTAATAAAAAAATATATATATATATCATTTCACAGAAAAATACTGCACAATGGTTTAAAAACGATTTAAACCAGTTTTGAATTAAAGGCATGTTTGTTGCTGAAATCAGCACTTTTTTTTTTTTTTTTTTTTTACAAGTCACAAACATTACTATAGTGTTCAGTGTCTAATTATTAAAAAAAAAAAAAAAAAAACTTTCCCTTTCATGGTTCAGTGCACTATATTAATGAGGTCAGTGATTATGTTAATTGGGCAAATTGTTTACGGCATATTTTAATTAGTTCTCTGTGTTCGGTTCTAATCAAGAGCTTCAAAATAAACTTTCTTTGGATGCCTGATATAGTGTTATTTTACATATCGTAGCATTTCAGAATAAATCATTAAGGAGTTGTAGGTACAGATAGGGATAATGTGTGATAAAAGGAGAAAAAAAATATATGCATGATGTAGTAAGATTCTGTAAAGGATCAGTGAGTGTGTGATATAAAGTCGTCTGATGCTGTAAAACAAAGGGCTGATTTTCAGTGTGGAGAGCAAAAATGTGGCAAACAAGACATAGTAAATGTATTTGTTAATCTGGATCCCGGGGATTTGCCCATGCATTTCTTATAAATTCGTACTAATGTTTGTCCAGTGAAGCACACAGAGACACGAAACATGCTGTTTTTATAAAGTGCATTAAGTTTACAAATTACTCCCCTAACAAATAACCATTCCAGGCACTATTTGAAGTGCCATTATCCGAGTGTTCCAATCTACTGCTTCACCTCCAGATTTTATCATTTATTATACTGATGAGATGCAATTAAAAGAGCAGATGTCCACAAGCTGCCTCATCTGTGACGGGTAAATAAAATACCGTCTGACGTAATGAGACGACATGAAAAAAAAAGCCATGAGAGAAATGTTTGTCTATAGAGAGCTTGCTTCTGATGAAAGAACAGGTAAAGAAACTCAGTGCATTATGCTATTCCTTTTCATTTCGTTCCTTACGACACAGAGCGTCATCACATCCTATGTGTAAGGAAAGGTCAAGCGTCTGTGTTGAAGAAAATAAACACAGAAATCTCTAAGCTACCACATATATCATGATATTGTTTCATATGCTAATGTGTGTATATGCATTATTCACAGACACAATGCATAAATGTGAGTTAACATATGGCACTGATTTCCTAGATCCAAAGACACAGGGACACCTATTTCTTCTTCCCATCTCTTGACATTACAACATATAGTGTGAACATCCCTGCAAGAAGTCTACACCCTTGTCACAAACAACTAATTGGAATGACCCCATTTAGCAACACTGTCAAGGGAACACGACAACACACACTTGTGAGTGCCTTCACCAATCTTCTGTGGTCCAAGCGTAATGACACGACTGATGTTGGTGAGATCATAAAAAACCCTTATGACTCATGTTAGTTGACGGCTCTTTCTTTAGCCGTGCGAACCCAAGGTTTGTTGTGGAAAATGAAAACAAACAAAAAGAAGATACGTTATTGATATTTTATAGTTGGACACACACACACACACACGCAAACACACACACACACACAGAGAGAAAGATATATATATATATATATATATATATATATATATATATATATATATATATATATATATATATAATAAGCATTTGGATTCTATTTAATTTGTTGTTTGGATTCCGATGTTTTTATTACTGATCTCTAGTTGATTCGTTACCAATCCTTTATGTGGTTTTAATAACTAGCATTCTGCTTTTGATTGAAAACTGCTTTTAATATGGATGTATTTAATTAATTAACAACAGTCATTGACTATTCTCTATACCACTAATCTCAAACACATTGGTGCGATTTTAGTCCTTTATTGCACACACTGCTTTTCTTTCCTCTATGAATAATTGAATAATTAAAAATCTAATATTTTTTCCTGTGCTAACATGAAGACTTCTCCATGGTAGGAATGTCTTTGTGAAGTGAAGGTAAACGGGTGAATCCACTTTGGTGACTTTTCTAAAAAGATTTGGTGAGTGTCCTGAAAGAGCGTACACTCCAAACCGACAGACATGGTGTCAGCCAAAGGTCAGAAATAAGTAAGAGGCCAGAAATGCCAGCTAGCTTTAGTTTTCAGTGGAGAAAATGATATGTAACTTCAAAAAAGTCACTGTATGTGCCATTCCTTTCTTTCTGCATTTATTTACTTTTTACTTTACAAAGTAGTTATTTACTTACAAAGATATTTTGAACATATATCATAAATTTATTACAATGATAATGTATGTAATAATGAGTTACATGCCCATTTGTTATAATCTGCTACAGCATTTTTTGTTTCTTTGTTTGTTTGTTTGTTTGTTTGTTTTGTCTTCAGTGTTCATACATATTTGACCTTATTTCCTCCTGAGATTTTATCATTTCTACCATTTGGACAGCAAATGATCTATTTTACAAATTTCCAAGAATAAAATCTTACATTTTTTTACATTTCAGATTTATTCTTTTGATGTCATTTTCAGATTTTGAAAGTAAAGTGAAGTTTATTAGGCAGCACTGTGCATAAGTGAGACCTGAGGCATGTACATTATCAGGTGTCATGTTACATCTCTCTCTCTCTCTCTCTCTCTCTCTCTCTCTCTCTCTCTCTCTCTCTCTCTCTCTCTCTCTCTCTCTCTCTCTCCTGTGCTCACATTACTAACATTAACTGCAGCCATGTTGGGAAGTCAACACTGACTGTGTGCTAACCGCATGAACCACGCAAGAGCTGTAATTGCTTCTTCGATAGAAAACACACACACACACACACACACACACACACACACACACACACACACACACACACACACACACACACACACACACACACACACACACAAACACACAAACTGATGCCTCAACTGATGGGATAAATCTAGCTCGAGGTAATAGTCAACATTAAAGCACTACACTAGTGTTGAAATAATTCTACTCTAATTATAATAGTGAATAATTGAAATATTACGTGTGGCTGCAGGTATTTATGTTTACTGTTACGGGCATTGCTATGTGTGTATTTGAATTAGAACAGTATTTAGTGACTAGGTCATTTAAATTAAAAAAAAAAAAAAAACAAGCGAGTATGGAGTCATAGTTGGAGTCAGTTAATATAATCCTCTGGCTTTAGCCTAGAAATACAAAGCACATGATACATTGCGTGTTTCTAAAAGTGGGTGAAAACTAAATTAATGTATATTTTTCCTTTCTTAAAAATTAAAAGTGACCCGTCACATTTCCTACAACATCCAACTAACTAAACGGGATATAATGTGAATTAAAGATCATTTTTAAACCCACTAGCAACGTGATATTTTAATGTGGAAATACTTTTAAAAACAAACTTACTCCGCATTTTATTTTGGGATTTGCTTAATTCTACAATAACGCAAATTGCGACTAAAATTGTTTTAGTCAGAAAGCAGCTTTGAATTGTTTTCATGCGAGATACAGAATATAGCCTAAACACAGACTTTTTCCAACTGGGAAACAAAATTAAGTGCAAAAAAAAAACGATTTGTTGGATCCAAAGTAACAAATTGTCGCTCGATATTGATCGAAGAAAAATAAAAAATGTTATGTGAACGCAGACAACAGCAGAGAAACGAAAAGCGTATCATTCACGCACTCTCTCTCTCTCTCTCTCTCTCTCTCTCTCTCTCACACACACACACACACACACACACACACACACACACACACACACACACACACGCACGCACGCACGCACGCACACACGCACGCACGCATGCACGCACGTGCGCGCGCGCGCACTTCATTGTATAGATCAATACATAACACTTTTTTATTGCTAGTCTAACGGTGCATGAATGAAAATGTACCAGAACCTTAGAATAGATATAAAATGTTAAATAGAGTCGAACAATTCATTTTATTACCATCACTCACACATCTCAAGACCTAATAACCCGTGAAAAAGAGAATATGAATGTTACTGTGGGGGGAGAAAAAATATCACCTCACACATCATGCATTCGCACCGTATTCGTTATTACGGTTTGTTGTACCAATGCATTTTCTTTAAGTTAACATTTCTTTTTTTATTTTCCTTGTAACAATTTGCAGGCTTTCTTGCACATTTGTGCACACCCTTAACGGAGGTGAATGTAAACACTGCAGGCTATAGTCCAACTTTTTTTAATTACTGCAGGCTTTTTAAACAATCTTAAATGAACAAATTGTGCATTTACGACAAGAAAGACTTGCGATTAAACCCTCAGTGGCTCTCTAGAAGAGTTTATTTGGTGCGTTAGACGTTGTATAAGGTAAATTGGACAACGCTGATGGTAATTTATTAGCCATGATTTTAGAAGTAAATCGTAAAACTTTTGTTTAAAAGTAAAAACAAATGTAAAATGTTTCGGTGATTTAAAGTTACATATCAATTTATAACTTTCACACCTTATATGCTCTGATTGTGTGTTTAGTAATGAGTTTAATTTGCACCATAGAGTTTTTCGTTTCTTTTGCGTTTTACACCCTGAGCTAAATTTAAAAATGTTAATAATAAATATCCCAATTTCACGCTTAAGCCTAAGGTTAAGGTTATTTTTGATCGTTATTATTATTTTTTCTTTGCATGCTGAAGTTGGAGACGTCTATTTGATGTGATCTCTGCCTAATGGGGCGCTCAAGCACGCAAAGCAAGCAAAGCAGTGAGGAACAAAAGCCCATAGCAGTGACTCACCCAGACTTCTGGCTTTAAGTGCAACCCACCCACCCCCCAACCCCCCACCCCTTCTCTCTCTCTCTCTCTCTCTCTCTCTCTCTCTCTCTCTCTCTCTCTCTCTCTCTCTCTCTCACACACACACACACACACACACACACACACACACACACACACACACACCCCGCACCACCACACACAGGAACAGTCACACGCACACACTTCTTTAAAACTATTGGATCAGGACATAATTAGACATAACAATTAAGCAACGTCAGCAAATTAGCAGCGGCCACGTTGATACTCCAGTCCAAATAAAATAAAATTCGTCTTGCTTCAAATGTGGACATGACACTAGGGAGTCGATCGAATCATGCTTACCCTGAAATAATAATAGAAAATGCAATTACTTAAAAATAATAATTCGTCTTGCTGAATTAGGTGATGCAAACAAAGAAGGGGCGATGCGATCTGATGCAATTACCCTCTAGTCCTCAGCAGACTCGAGACAGCTTACATTGTGTCCTGGACTGAATTGTGTGAATGATTTGCATTGTGATGATTTGTAGTTTGGGGTTTAGATGTTAAGGGTTAAATTTGTTATTTCACATTTACATCGCTATTTCACAATATTTAATATAAGCGACAAATCGTTTATCTCCTGCTTAACTTTCAGAAAAAAACAAAAAACAAAAAACAAACATTATTTTAATAACAACTTTATAATTTGAAAGTTGAACATGTTTTTTTGGTTTGTTTACTATTTATCATTTCAGTAAGGCTTATGTTTCCTTTTCTTTTTAAGTGGACATGTTTGAGAAAACAAAAAAAAAGGCATTTTGAATGTTGTACGTTTAATTCTTTAATATTGTACGAAATTGTAACCAAACATTATTTGGAAAACTAAATTTTACATACCCTACCAAACGCATTTCTCCATAAATACCGATAAGGCCTATATGTCTATAACATGAGTTACCGGATCCTTTACATGCGGATAAATATGGAAAACTGAACCGTAATACAGGTCATCATTTCCTGCAAAGTGGCATTGCAATAGACAGGATTGTTTTTTGTTTTTTTTTATATTTTTTATATCACTTATACATAAACAAGATTGACACGTTTCAGGCTTTCACTACACAATTTATCGACATGACATTAAATAACAACAATTGTGCTACTCAGACTGGACTTTAGACGAAATGTTGCACTGGATACAAAAGCACATTAATACTAATAGTCGGTTAGGTAAACGTGTAGACGGTATAATACTGAGTAATTCACATTTGGTACACATTAACTATAACATTCTCCATTTTCAGTCAAGACTAAATCATCGCAATATTCGTAAAGCCATCTCATTTTTCCATATATCTAGGGACCACATTTTTTTTTCACAAATTCCCTTAAACTGTATTATGACTATTTACAAAATAAAAATATTACATTTTAAACTAGGTAAATCTTTATGTACAAAAAAGGCAGGGTTTTGTGGACCTGCGTGTAGCATGCAACTGATCCCCGGTGAGCAGTCTCTCCCAAAAAAGAAAAAGGATAAAAAAGAATTTAAAAAAAAATGAAATGAAAATTAAAAAATATATGTATATTAAGGAAGGATGTTTTAGTCTATTGTTGTCGGCCTCGCACCGCGTCCATGCACTCATTTCATTCTGCTATATAGCCAGAAAACAATCGGGGTTCTCCATTTTATTTCTCTCTTCCTCTAAGAGTTCTTGCAAACAGGCTGATTGTTTTCATTTCCAAGCAGTCTTACAATCTGCAGTCTTTTTTTATTTTGTTGTTGCTGCTGTTGAAAATATTTACACGTACCATTCGTTAAAATTTGAGGCCAGGGTGGAGGTGGTGGTGTGGTGAACGGTGGAGGAGGCTGAAGGCGATATGGAGCTGCTGCCCTGGTTCTCTGTGGATGGAGAGACGATGGTAGGAGGAGTAGAGGACTCGTAGCCCGAGCTGGCTGCTGGAGACGGCTGTGAGCCCTGAGACGTCGATTCGTGAACCTGAAATTAAAATCACAAGGAATATGTAAATTCATTAACATGTTAATATATATATATATATATATATATATATATATATATATATATATATATATATATATATATATATATATATATAAAGATACTGACTTTAAATACAAACTTCACGGTATTGAGACGATACTTTATAAATAAATAAATAAATAAATAAATAAATAAATAAATAAATAAATAAATAAATATTGAGATTTTTTAAGTGTAAAACCATATATATTTGTTATATAATTGCATTCTCTTTCTTTTTTTCTCATTTTATTATGCAACAGAAATCATAATTAAATGGGACTAAGAAGAAAGCCTAATTTTTTAAGCTTTTCCTAACACTTCTCTCCATAACGATTCCGACGAATTGTATCTCTCGCCCTCTATCTCTCTCTCTAAAACACACTCTCACTCTGCAAATAAGACTCCAGTAAAAGAAAGGGAAAAATACAGCGGTAAAAATGCAGAATGAAAAATACTTATAAATGTATAAACCAGCATTTATCGTAATTGTTTTTACATACCTTCATGTGTTTCCGGAGGGAGCTGGGATGTGTGTATGATTTGTCGCACATTTTGCACAGATATGGTTTATCTGACGTGTGGACGTGCATGTGTTTCTTTCGGTCGCTGCTGTTAGCAAACCGCCTGTCACAGCCGTCAAACTCACACTTAAAAGGTTTTTCACCTACAGCACAAAAGCGTAAAAAATAAACAAACAAAAAATTCAATGAGTTTATTTTTCATAATCGTTTTTTTTATTTAATTTATTCTTATTTTTTGAATGCATGGCAAAGCGTATCTATGGCATTAAACGTTGCAAGTAATTTTACTGTAAGAAGTAAATATAAGCTTTATTTTTTTGCGACTTTACACTACACACTTTAATAGTAAAATCTAAGTAAACAAAACAATAATATTTAACACTACACCTTTATGTTGATGGTAATGTTGATACGTTAGTAATTTGTCTTAAATAATATCTAATTAAATTATTTTAATTAAATTAAATAAATCTTCTAAGCATGAAGTCTTCATAAGGCTTCTAAATTAAATTCAATTTAGACTTCTGATGTAAAATTAATCAGTTATACATAATTAAAAAGTAATATATAACCAACACATCACATTATTACAAAAATGCTACTTATTATTATTGTCATTGTTGACATATAATTGCGATTTCTAATCAGCTTCAATAATAATAATAATAATAATAATAATAATAATAATAATAATAATAATAATAATAATAATAATAATAATCCATGTTACCTGTGTGCGTTCTCTTGTGGATTTTCAGGTTTTCTGATCGAGCAAACACTTTGCCACAGCCTGGAAACGGACACGGAAACGGTTTCTCTCCGGTGTGCACTCTAATATGGTTGACGAGCTTATATTTGGCCTTGAACGGTTTTCCTTCCCGTGAGCATTCTTCCCAAAAACAGACATGATTTGACTGTTCGGGTCCGCCGACATGCTCCACGGTCAGGTGAGTGACGAGCTCGTGCATGGTACTGAAAGTTTTGTTGCAGGACTTTTTCGGGTTGCTGAGCTGCTCCGGTTCGATCCATTTACAGATGAGCTCTTGCTTGATCGGTTGCCTCATGTAACGGAAGAAGGCACCGGCACCGTGATGTGCAGCCATGTTCATGTTTACGGGGCCATAGCCGTGTAGCTGCGTTGAGGCATAGTGTGGATCGGACCTAGGGCTCGCCACGTGTCCGTACTGCTCAGCACGACCGTACACATCGCCGGAAAAACCCAGACGCATCTGACCGTTCACCACACTTGAAGCGGATGCGTGTGTCGCTGCTTGCTCGTGCAGTCCTGGGAAAAGCAGGTGCCCGGCGGCGTCCGAGTGCCCGTGTGGCCCCGCGAAGCTTCCGGCGGCAGAGGCGAAAAGGCTGTGTTGCGCGCCTGTCGCGTCTCCAAAGCCCCGGTTCCGGAAGAGAAAGTCCCTAGTGGAATTGAACGCCGCAGCTGCCGCCGTGGAGTAGGAACCAACGTGGGTCGCGTGGTGATGGTGATGGTGGTGGTGTCCCAGGGCGGCCGCGGCCGCGTACCCGGCGGGTGCCTGCGAGGAGAACGCTGCCTGACCGGCGGAGCCGAGCTCATGCGAGCCGTGGTTGATTTTGAACGCGCCCATGCCGTCTGCGAACGGATTGATCCCCAAAGCTACTTCTCGGTCCGCCACTTCGCCCGCTGAGTGATGTCTGGAGGAACCGAAAGTAGTCACTCCGATCGCCGGATACTGTGCTCCCGCGTCCAAGAGCATCTTTAGCCCGCAACAGGAGCAGACTGAGAGAAATCACGCACAAGTCAAGAGCAACTCTATAACAACTGTCTCTGTTGGGGTTATTTTTCTCTGACTTAATGCAACCCAAGCAAACTCCGGTCTCCTGTTTACTTCTATTCACTTTTTTTTAAGTGGCGAGGGAAAATATTTCCCCCCAAGTCCAGCTCATCCGACGATGCGCGCGTGCAAAAATCACGCGCGATTATTGTTGTCTCTGTCCTTTCTGCAGGTTTATCTTCTTCCCAAACTTTTCACCTCCTCCTCCGCGAGTCGAGCTGCTTCGGACTGATAGTCGCAATCATTCCTGCAGATAAATGAATTGAAAAGACAACACACAGTCCACCCCTGATGAATGGGGAGGGGAGGGGAAGGGAGCTGGGGGCAGCACGTGACCCCCGTGCGTGGCCGGTCATTGGTGAGCGTAAGCTTCTTTTCACCTACCCCTCCTTTTACTAACATTCACCTTTACCAAATAACAGAGCGAGCTTCATCAGCGCCGGCCCGATTGGTCGGTTTACATCATCAATCTGCGGTATATTGTATATAGTGAGGAGGCAGACTGACTGTTGATTTCACCATGAAATTCATGAAAAAAAAAAGAAGTCAGTATTTGGGGGATGCTTAAGCCCAGAGTGCGAGTTTTTTTTTTTTTTTTTTTATTTCACTAGGTTTTTCCCCTATACAAATCTGCAAGCCATGTAAACAAAAATGTAAACAAAACACAGTTATTATTATTATTATTATTATTATTATTATTATTATTATTATTATTATTATTATTATTTTTATTATTATTATTATTAGTATTAGTAGTAGTAGTAGTAGTAGTAGTAGTAGTAGTAGTAGTATTGCTGACACTGAGATTTTTTTTTTGCAAAAAGAGAAATTAAGACAAAGGCGAAGCTCAGATGTTTTTCATAAAATAAGTTTTTAGTGTTATGATGTTGAGTTACTTTCGTCATTGTGAACCATTTTAAATTCCGTTTTGCATTAAAAACATCAGCTACGGAACCCAAGAACACTATTCAGACATGGAGTTACAATTTAAAACAGACATACATCTATAAGCATATTTTTGTTTTTACTGGTATTTGTTTTATAGTGGTATTTTGTCGGCATGTTTAAACGACTTCACTTCTCTACTGGCATAAAAACAACTTTCATAAAATATATGTTCATGCTGTAGGCTAATATAGCAAAACTCCAGTATTGGGACGTTGCGGGGGAAAAAAAAAAGTTGTGGCTTGTCGAAGTTATCAAGTGGGATTTGCGGTACTCTCACCGCAGGAAACTCCGCGCGGCTGCAGTTCAAAGCCATTCGAGCCATGAAAATCAAATCCGGACTGCAGCTCTGCTCCGTACATTTTCCACCTCATTCCAGAGTGAGAGAGAGAGAGAGAGAGAGAGAGAGAGAGAGAGAGAGAGAGAGAGAGAGAGAGAGAGAGAGAGAGAGAGAGAGAGAGATCTTGAAATGAAATTTTTGTTTGAGGGTGCTTTTAGAAAGAAATATGGATGGTGCCTCTTCAACAGGTGGAACACGGTAAGGCAAAGGCCAAAGTTACTGAGCTCCAAACGGTCAAGGGGTTTGGCTGCTGGAAATGACGTCAGAACAGACCATTGTCAGATAAGCAAAATACTTGTTGCATATAATTGCATGTGGGGTTTGTTGTTAGTTAAACAAGATGTAGACTCGTATTTCATATCGGAAAGTATTGAAATTATAAACAAAGGATTTAGTCGCGTTTCATATACTAACATCCAGAATTCTCTTCCGATGGATGAATAAGACCAATGTTTCAGACTGGGGCGCGTGTAAAAAGTGTAATTCCATTTGCTATTATCAATATTTGTTCCCTATAATTAATAATAATAATAATAATAATAATAATAATAATAATAATAATAATAATAATAATAATAATAATAATAATAAATCAACAGTACACGAAGTAAATCAATTACTGAACGTGGATTTGTTGCTGAACCCATTTGAGATCAGGTTCTACATCTTTTAACATTCTACAGTCCGTTTTCTGTTACTTTCAGTTTTTATACGCAAAACTGCGTTTTCATAATCCACACTATATGTGTTTTTATATTTAGAAAACAAACACCAACAACACCAACAACTGGATATATATATATTTGCGACAAGCAAGTGGAAGTAAGCTTTTCTTTATGCGTCGTAATTCAAATGATGTGTACTTGTTTTTAGCATGAGGTCGTCTGGTGTTGTCACTAATGTCCTGATGGATCAATCTGAGAATGTTCCCTAGAGAATTAAGAATTACAATTTACCTAGATCAATTATTAAACACGCATTAAAGCACTACTAATCGTGGACGTACATGAGTGTGATTGGAGTGTAAATGAAGAATTTTGCATTTTATGTCAAAAAGTCTTACAATTCTAAAATAAACACTGCATAAATAGTGGTTGGTGGTTGGTGCTATAGTTAAATGCTGTGAAACGTTATCTTCATCTTACATTTTATTATTTATGCGCTCAGGTAAAACCAGCATCACGGTCTTAAAGGAAGTCCTCTTAAATCCCGTATCAAGGTAACCTAAATCCATAATGGACATAAAAGCGATCTTGTCAAGCTTATTAAGAGCCTATAGCAGCATTTAAACCGGTTTACATTTCGCGACATTGGCCTCGAGCTTATGAAATGTTGGTGTGACATGTCAGAAGACATTAAAGGCCTCATCTCTCCTGGAGAGAAACAAATCAGTGAGTGATAGAGAGACCTGTATAATTCTCTCTCTCCAACAGTCCGCCCAATGCTTATGGAGATTTGCGCGTCTGCTATGTGACATGAATCTAATGGTAACTGTCTGACCCCTCAACCCCTTTGGGGTCACATCAAACACACACACACACACACACACACACACACACACACACACACACACACACACACACACACACACAAACACACACACACACTCACACACACACACACACACACACACACACACACACACACACACACACACACACACACACACACTCACACTCACACACGCACGCACGCACGCACGCACGCACGCACGCACGCACGCACACACACACACACACACACACACACACACACACACACACACACACACACACACACACACACAGAGTCTCTGTTTGATTTCATTAACACGGGCTACACACACCTAGTGATCAAGAATAGAACATTCGAATAAGGCGTTGATTATTAGATTATTTAATTAATTGAACCTAAGGTTTTGTAGAAATATGAAAAATAACTAAAAAAAACATTCAAAAAACATGAGTTACATTTTTCTTAATTAATATCGAACTGCAACGTCACATAATAGGCTAATTATAAAAGAGTATAATAATTCACTATAACTATTATTTAATATGGGTCTATAAGCTACGTACATGATTACATACACAGCTCCCATGGAAAAGATAAATAAATAAATAAATAAATAAATAAATAAATAAATAAATAAATCCAAGCTAAAAGTGTAATAAATACTCTATTATTTATGCTTCATAATATGTGATGGGCCACATTTTACAGCTAACACTACACACACCGCATATTATGAATAATATAGTAATTTCCTGTTAATTAAGTCATCATAGCTAAGCATGAATGTATTTAAATGGTATTAAATGCATATATGTGCTGCGTTGCTCACCAACACACATACTTATTAATATTTTCATTTCCTATCATTTAAGTCACACTATATAACCAGGATACGTGTTTTATGGATACCATGTGCAGCCACGTGCTAGCTTCTTGGTTAAGTCTCACATACAATAAGCAGATACAGTCAATACGATTATATTTTCGAATATATTGTCATAATAGATAAGCTGTTTTGGAATACTGTGCATAACCATGTGTTGCCTGTTTGGCTAACTCCTCAGCCCAACATATATAATGGATATTATTTTAATTTCCTATTTATTAAGCCATAACAGATAAGCAAAAGAAGTTGATTTGGGCTACCCAATGCAGCCATGTGTTGCCTGCTTAGCTTTGCTGACCCTGCACACTCTTCCCTGATGAAGTGCCTCCTCCGGCGCTCATGATCCACTCTCGGACACAAACTAAATTACATCGGCTCATAACAGCTCTTTTACTACACGCTGCAAAACTGGAGTGTTTTTTATTTATTTATTTATTTAATTTTTTTGGGAGCATTTCAGAGACACTGATTCATTTACGAAGCCGACGGAGCCAAATGGGTGGGCAGCTGGCACACAACAACAACAACAACAACAACAAACGTTGCTGCTTTATCTATTTCACATTTTCCACATTAGATTATGGTTATGCTATGGAAAGGTTTATGCTTTCCCTCATGCAGGATAACAAATGAGCACGTTAAAAAGGAATAAGACGCCAGTAGCAAGCTGCGAGTAGTGTTAGATCGGAGGGTTAGTCTGTGAGCGACGTAAGCGAAAATCAGAAGCAACTTTGTTAATATAAAAAAACCTACTGTATAGATCTTCCTTGCAGTCACGTGACGATTGCTTTGCTTTTTAGATGCAATTCTAGACATTGCACTTATATGTACAATAGCTTTTACATAACAACAACAGAAAAAAAAAGTTTTTTTTTTCACCCCAAGGCTCGGCGCAGGCGCTCTGGCTGCTTGCTGTCACTAGAAAACATTTTTTCCTTCTCCTTCACATTGGAAACTGTCACAAGTGACGTCAATCACAGGGCTCTGACCAATTAGAGCGCGGAATGATTGTTTAGCTCCGCGGGCTGCAGCGCCTGCCATGAATCTCCATTCAGTCTATCAAAGCGTCCCGCTGCTGCCTCTCAACCGAATGGGATCCCATGTAGGCAGATAGATAAGAACTAAACTTTAGCAAGTTTTATATATTTTTTTCCTCTCGTTTTGTATTTTTTCCCACCGCGATTAAAATATATTTGTCATCATCATCATTATTATTATTATTTTGCCTGCTGTCAAGTTATTCTAAAAAAGAAAATTAGGAGTAATGAGCGTGGATGCGTTGGGAAGCCCCGTGATGGACCCTGCGTTTTCCAAACGGAGCACGGCACTGAGATTAGTTGACTTGGCAGGGGCTCACCACCATCACCATCATCATCACCACCATACCCCTCAGAGCGTGACAGGCTTCCCGGGGTTTGGCGGGCACGCGCACTCAATGGCTCACGCGCACCCTGGGGAGATCACGGCGGAACCCCGCCTGGGGCCGAGTCCATTCGGGCCAGAACCCATGGGGCATTCGGCGGCCCTCAAAATCAGCCCAGCCCATCATTATCCCCACCACCACCACCACCACCACCATCACAATCATCATATCGCAGGCCACGGTGAAGTGGTCTCCAGTCCAACGGGAGCTTTCGGCCCGGTGCAGGCTGCGGCGACGGTCCCGTACTCCATGTCTCACGCGGCCCAGGCGTTATCCGCAGGTAGGGATTTCCTTATTCGCCGAGATCTGACAGCTCAAGGCGCCATGCCCGCGTTGACCGAGCAGACCTCTGGTTCCGCCTCTCACCACGGAGTGTTTGTCTCGACCACAGGTAGCTACCCGGGGCACTATGGCCACCTTCACCCTGACGCCGGAGCGCATGCTCTCTTTCCTGGACTCCATCATGAGCAGCCGTCCAACGGAGCACCGGGTGGCCAAGCCTCGAACGGACAAATAAGGCTAGGCTTACCGGGCGACATGTACGTCAGGACCGATCACTTGAGTCAAGTGGCGAACAACAGATCGGATCCGTTTGCAACATCTTCGCCTCTCCACGGTCTCAATCTCAACATGAACCTCAGTACTCACCATCACCATCATGGACACGGTGCATTTTTCCGTTACATGAGGCAACCGATCAAGCAAGAGCTCATCTGCAAGTGGCTGGAGCCAGAAAGCTCGGCCAAGAAACTCTGCTCCAAAACTTACAGCACCATGCACGAACTGGTGACGCATGTGACCGTCGAGCACGTCGGCGGACCCGAGCAGGCGAATCATGTCTGCTTTTGGGAAGAGTGTCCGCGAGAAGGGAAACCATTTAAAGCCAAATATAAGCTCGTGAACCATATCAGAGTGCACACTGGAGAGAAACCGTTTCCGTGTCCGTTTCCTGGCTGTGGTAAAGTGTTTGCCCGGTCAGAAAACTTGAAAATCCACAAGAGGACGCACACAGGTTAGTTTTTATTTTCGTTTCTGTAGAGCGATTACTTCCTTTAACCGCAGCTCGCTTTATAGCAATTGTATTCACATTGCAACTCTAAGGTTAGTTTAGATTTATCGAGACATAAATACGAATGTTATTCAAAAATGTTATGCACGAAAATTAATTTAGCTGTGAAAAAAAGTGCAGTTTAAAGCATCTTCATCATTGTAGTTGATATGTTTTTTTTTACTATCACTACTGTTAGATCTATTATTTTTGTATGCGTTATTATATTTTATCCATACAGTCTGGGTGTTACACTAAATCACCGCCGTCATGAACAGAGAAAAAAAAGACTTTTAAAAAAAAAATTCTTTACGCATTGCATCGTTAAGGAACGTGTGATTATCGAGGTGTCTCTGCATATGATGGAAGCTGAGTTTCTTTTGTATTGAGTATCTTTGAAGCTGAGGCATGTATTTTTTTATTGTTTGTTTTGTGGTGTGGGGCCTAGTCTGATGAGTGTGTCCAAAAGTATTGCCTGTTGATAAAAAAAAAGTTAAGCTACAAATATTGCCTAAGGTCCTAATAGTCGTCTCTTTGAATGTAATGTTACTGAGTTCCATTTGCACCAGTTGATGTGCTTGATGAGATCCTTTTGTGCTTAATGTAGAGAAGGTGAGAGGATATATTAACCCCTGGCTAGCCTATAGAAATGCTACTTATGCAGTCTTCATTAATATCATTATTTTCCCCGCAAGAAGACAGCCTTAGGATTAAAACATGTAGAAAATATAACTATTTTTCCTAACTTCATACCACAAATGCAAGATTGTCAACGATTGACTATGCAAGCAGCATGAATGGCCAAAGTCAAGTTAATTATTGCAGTAGTGATTAATGAAGGGTTACGCTTAAGGTCTTGATTAACGGTGATATGCAACAAGTCGTTCAAAGCAAAGAGCTAAAGGCCTAGAGTTCACTGCATACTCTTTCTTGAATAATTTACATCACACAATCCATATTGTCAGAGTATTCACCCCTGACTGTTTATACTTTTATAAATTAGTAAAAACAGGGACAGGGCCTATAGGTTTGCTGCTTAACTTCTAATATTTAATATGGTCTGGTGTGCCCCCACCACACCACCCACCCACCCACCCACCCAAATAATTAAATAAACAAACAAACAAATAAATAAATAAAAACAACAACAACAATAATAATAATAATAATAATAAGAAGAATATTAATAATAATAATAATAATAATAATAATAATAATAATAATAATAATAATAATAATAATAATAATAACTTAGTTAACAATTATTATTATTATTATTATTATTATTATTATTATTATTATTATTATTATTATTATTATTACTATTATTATTCACATGATTTCAACATTAATTAAACTACAGGTTCCTTTATCCTAGCTATATCCTTAGACATTCTCAAATTTTCCCATATCGTTTCCTTCATGATTATTTTCCAACGTAGTGGAATTTGAGTCTTTGCTTATGGTTGCAGTTTCCCAAGGGTGTCTTTCCTCGTTTCTCTCTTGTACTACACTAATAGCCTATAGCCTTGATTGGCTCTCTCAGCCCAACAGCTGAAGGTCAAATTTATATTCAACACGCAAGTTTAATTAGACAGCAGCAATTACATATTCTCATAAGCGGATTGTGCTGCGGAACAAAAAAATATCAATGTCTTGTGGCTTGAATGTAATTAATTCAACTATTCATAGCCGCATTGTCGTCTTTTTGCATAGTCCACGTTTTGCGTAAGCTAAACTAAGCGCTTTATTTTATTTGGTTTTGCTATCTTTAATACTTTGTGGTGTTGTGATATACATTTTTTGGCCCTGTTTGTATCAGACATCGTGCTCATATGCGTATGACAATAACAATTAGGAATTGCAAAAAGCAATGGAAGCGCTTTCTGACCTGCTAATAACAACTGTGACACCAAGGTCCACTTCCACAGTTTGCTAACAGTCTAAATATCAATCCCCAAGGGACAGAGATGTGAGGACAGATCTGTTCAGTCAATTACAGCCCGTCATATAGGCCCAACATTTTAAGGGTGTTGGGATGTTGGTTGGTTGTACTGGTATACACTGATATTCTTCATATTGTGTTGTAAAAATGTTTTGTTTGACTTGTTGGACTTATAACACACACATAAACTAGTGTATAAGCTAATTATTTTATTGCATAGAAAGCAAAATAAATAAAAATACTTCAACTATAGTAGTCAAATTGTGCTTATCAGCAATGAAAAAAAAATATTAAGTAAAATATTTTCCAATTATTTTTAAATACAGGCGAAAAGCCATTCAAGTGCGAGTTTGACGGATGTGATCGACGATTCGCCAACAGCAGCGACCGGAAGAAGCACTCTCACGTGCACACCAGCGACAAGCCGTACAACTGCAAAGTGCGCGGTTGTGACAAATCCTACACACACCCGAGCTCCTTGCGCAAACACATGAAGGTGCACTGCAAGTCGCCACCGCCTCCGAGCTCCGGCTATGAGTCCTCAACCCCGTCTCTCGTGTCTCCTTCGTCCGATTTGGGCCGAGACACTCTGTCGGGATCTCAGCCTGCCAATCTGAGCGAGTGGTACGTGTGTCACAGTTCGGGTCCCGGCGGCACACACACCCCGCCGAGCGGATCGTCCTCCCCGGACCCTTCAGAGGGTCCACTGTATCAGAACTCCTGAAAACATGAGTTTCAAAACCGTGTGCTCGTGGCTACTTTTGTAAGAGAGCCTCGGGCCATTTGAGAGTCAGTAAGGCAGTGTTAAATGGCCCCAATACACTGGCTCACTGACAGATACATGTCACAGCCAAACCACAAAACTGAGGTGGCCAACTTGTCCCCCACGTGGACTGAATTTGAACTATTATCACCACCAGTGTCCATTTTATTATAATGGTGTACTGACCGGTCGCACACATCAAAACGCCCAGTGTTGTTTTCACACCTAGAGTGTTTATATTTGGATGCTGTAGAAGTTATTTCAACACTGTAAGATTTAATTTTACACTACAGGTGTTAATTAAATACCGCGTGTGTTCATTCAACACCAGGGATTGTCTGTGTATGCATAAAGATGTATTATTTTATAAAATTGTGATTTTTCTTTTTGTCTTCAATAAGCTCTTAATTTATTTTTGGAATTAGTACTGAATTTCATCTTTTTTTTTTTTATTGTATTATCGAACCAAAGTGCTTCAATATATATATAAAAAAACATGTACATATGTAAATTACAACGTTTTAATGTGTGTCAACATTAATTTTGTAAGGTCCAGTATTTTAGCTATTTTAAAATGTTTGCTACTATTGTTTGTAAAAAAATATATATATATATAAAATAATAATATTTGGTATTATTTGAATAATTCGAATTTCATAAAGACGTAGACAATATTCTCTTGTGTTTTATGCAGCCAATACAATTTGATGGTTATTGTATTTGATATGACATTTCATTTACTATTATTCACTGAGCAATGTGATCATATTTTGTGCTTTTTGTAAACCTCGTCAACAATCCATTTTTATGAAAACACGAGACCTTAAAATGTGTACCGAAATGCCTTGTAAGTTGTCAGTAATTTGAATAAAATGTGTAAAATAATATGTAATAATAATACCGAGTAGCCTATATTCTGCTTTCAAAGAAAATACATTTAAAATAGTTTGTTCGAGAAGGGACACATTTATTAAACAAACAAACAAACAAATAAATAAATAAATAGTTTTACACTCTAAATATTTAATTAATTAAATTAGTTTTATGCTTTATTGTGAAAATAACAGACAAAATAATCATACCAGTCCGATTTGTGTTAATATTTAGATTTTCTTTCTTTCTTTCTTTCTTTCTTTCTTTCTTTCTTTCTTTCTTTCTTTCTTTCTTTCTTTCTTTCTTTCTATCTTTCTTTCTTTCTTTCTTTTAGAAATAGAAAGAAATATATATATATATATATATATATATATATATATATATATATATATATATATATATATATATATATATATATATATATATATATATATATATATATATATATATATATATACCCCTGTTGGCCCTGTTGTAGGTACTCCCGTTTAATGCTTCGTAGGTACTCTATGTGAAGAGTATTTCATGAAACGCCTCAGTATTCTCTTCCAGACATCAAAGAAAGTTTTGTACAAAGAGCGATTTCTTCACGACGGTGAATCTTCATGGTGAGTTAGTATTTCTATGGCAGTCGGTGATATAATATGGGGACCGAGGTTGTGCACTCTAAAAGCTCTTTAAAAAGCAATATTTTCTACCCAGGGGATAGAAACTTCATTTCGCAAAGAAAAAAGGGGGAAAAGATTGAACGAATTGAAATGAGCGGAAATTTATTATGATGTTTTGGTACAAGTTTGGAGTGTAACAAGTGTCTATCTATCTATCTATCTATCTATCTATCTATCTATCTATCTATCTATCTATCTATCTATCTATCTATCTATCTATCTAACTATCACAAGAGGTAAAAGTCGTCTTCAACTTTCTTCGTTTCCATCCTGGTCTTATGCATTTAAATGCCACGGGTCTGTGGGTGGACACGCATTGCTTGATGAGATAGGTTATAGTTTGTCTCTTTTGGGGTAATTGTCTTGTTGTTTGCACTATCTAAAATGCTTCAATGAATAGGCAGAGAGAAAGAGAGAGAGAGAGAGAGAGAGAGAGAGAGAGAGAGAGAGAGAGAGAGAGAGAGAGAGAGAATAAACAGAAGGAGAAATGGCTAAACAGTCGAGTCCTCCACAGCACCAGCTCTCGTGCATGAATGGAGAAAGGGATAGTGTGGTCTCAATTGGAGCGAGGAGCCCTTTGAAGTGTTGCTTATTATCACAGGGATTCCTGCATGTAGTCTAAACGACGCTCATGACACGGAAAAGGCTTCTTTTGTCGCCAATTTGATCGCCCCATCTTTTTCAAAAAAGTGTCTCGAGCTCTTAGTTCCGCCCATCAAACTGAGAGGGAAACGAATTCGAGTAGTGTGTGTGTGTGTGTGTGTGTGTGTGTGTGTGTGTGTGTGTGTGTGTGTGTGTGTGTGTGTGTGTGTGTTTTCAAAGCCAAAACGCGACAGTGTCAAAGCCTGTTTTCACCCCCCCCCACACACACACACACAGCGCACTTCTGTTTTATGAATAAAAAAAAATAGAAAAATGGAAAAAACGATATCTTATGACAGATGGTAAAGGATTGCTTCACGTAATTTTTTTTATGAAACAGTACTATATATGAATATTTTATATTATTATACACTGTTTTGTTTACTTTTAATTTTTACATATTTATGTATGATATTTCATTCAATTTCAGACAGTATTATTGAAATATATAATTTAACATCGTTATATTATTTTTATAATAATAATAATAATAATAATAATAATAATAATAATAATAATAATAATAATAATAATAATAATTTTATTATCATAAACTATGGTAGTAAATGTAACTTCCACCCCACATGCTCAGCGTGGCAGCAGAGAAGCAGACAGAGTTTCTGGCATGTTAAATACTAGAGAATCTTCTCTCTTTGGTGCTTAATGTAGTCATTATCGCCACTTCCTGAGAAAAAAAAAGAAGGGAAATCCGCGTGACACGTTCCTGTTCTTTTCTCTCTAAAACTGTTAGAGACTGCTTCTGATTAATTTAGTTTGAAAGTTTTCTGTTTGAAATGTTGTTTTTGTTCATTGCAGGTTTCAGACTATACTTCAGGTGACGGGCAGACAAGTTGTTCACATGCGCTTTTTACTTTTCAAGAAACCTTTTTCCTGAACATTTGTAATCTTTGGTAGAAAATGGCGCCTTGGGCGGAAATAAAAGCGACTAGTTTCGCTCTTTGTTATAATAGCAAACCAGGGTTCACTTGAGTGTGAAATATCATTTCTTTGTGAAAAAAATAATGAAGGCGATAATCCTACTTCCGGAAACCGTCCTGCATTATTCCACAAAGGCCCTTTAATAGGGGATTAGCGGTTCCCAAGAAAAAAAATCGCCTCTCACTATTCAGCTTCTTACTCCATGTCATAATTACACGACACCGGGTGACTGGAATTCGCATGCTAAATGACAGGACAGGTGCGATAGCAACAAATATATAAATTAACCATTAACACCAAACTATGATTGAAAAACAACAATATTTCAAACAGCCCTTATCCATCCCTCCCACTCATTCCCTTCTTATAGGCCCCTGCTTTAAAATGTCTTATGCAATATAGTCTATGGCTGAAAAATAAATAAATACATTAAAAATATTAAAATAAATAAATAGATATATTAAATATATTTCATATTTCATTAATTCATATATATATATATATATATATATATATATATATATATATATATATATATATATATATATATAGATAGATATATATATATATAGATAGATACATTTAGATAGATAGATAGATAGATAGATAGATAGATAGATACAGCAATTTAACAATGCAACCGAGTATTCTGTAATACAGTCACATGCGATTCATGATTTATTTACTCAAAAACATTATTATTTAAAACATTTTTCAGTGCGCTTTGAGCTATATATATATATATATATATATATATATATATATATATATATATATATATATATATATATATATATATATATGCTACAGGAGAAATATCTCGAATCTTTATAGCAAAATATTTTAAGTGGAACATCATTTATGACACACTTGATGACATCCACATAATCACATGTTACCAGTCGTAATTAGTCACAGAGGAGCATTATATGTACTAAGACATGGTGACTCAGTTTGTTTTTAATATATAAAAGCCATTCGTATTATATATGTATATGTTTATGAGTTGGAGTCTTCTATTTACACACTTCGCATAGGGACATCCAGATAGTAACGAAACAGCACACACAAAAAATTAATTCTCAGTGGTAAAATTAGTGTTCAAGTGTATATTGTGTCCGGCTGCACATCATTTAACACACGTAGGTGTTAATTAGACACCGAGGACTTGTGTTTTGTCCTTGGATGAGTGTATCTTAGGCTTATTGTCTGTTAATATTAAAGCAATCCACCTATTAGCTTAGCAAGGAAGACTACATTTATCTTGCCAGGACGTAACTGCACATGTAACTGTAAGGAATTGTGGCCTATTACCTCACCCATGAATGTGTTGTCAGAAAAAAAGGGTAGTAGTGTAATGTCATGTAGTGCAAGAGTGTCAGAGTGAGACTTGGCTAATTTTTATGAGCTGTCTACATCGAATCAGGCGTATTAATCACCATATATCACATGGCAAGCTCTTTTTTCCTTTTCTTTTTAGCTTCATGGATGAACGAGCCTTCCATCCCACCCAAACGAGGGAAGCAGCCCCTGTAGTTCAGCGCGAAAACACGGATCTCTAACAGCCTCTCCATAATGTGACAGTATGTACCCACAGCACTTCGCACCTGCGCTTTGAATAGGAGCCTCTTTCAGGGCTGAGACACGCTTGTTGGCCTTGAATCTCAAAGCAGCTGCGCTTATTTCCAGCCCCTTTGATCCTTACATTTCCCTCTCTAATTTGTTCGTATAGTTTGCGACAAGCACTTTATTCTATTCGCGATTAAAACGTAAAGTCTATTAAGGAGTATAGATAAGCGAGCGAGCGAGGGAGAGAGAAAAGAGAGAGAGAGAGAGAGAGAGAGAGAGAGAGAGAGAGAGAGAGAGAGAGAGAGAGAGCGCTCTAATATTTTGTTGCAATATTCTATTTCATGTTAAAGCATATTTTCGCAATTAGTGAGTTAAAATGTGCCCATTTTACTAGGATGCACTTCACACTTAAAAAAAAACGTGTTAAGCATCAGAAATCCCTGATTTTTCTTCTATGACTGAAACAAGACGTTGATTTTTAATTTTAAGCAAATACAGAAAGAAATTTATCATTATTAAAAATAGCGTCTATATTCAATTTAGACAATTAACCAACACACTTATATTTTCCCCTAAAGTGTGTTATACTGTATGCTAATATAATATGACTATGACTTATGAGACAAGTTTTCTACCCCTTATGGCACAATGCAAGTAATACGTCTGCAATTTGCACTTAATTTTAAAAAAATGACCCATTTCATAAAATATATGCTTTATTGAATACATAACCCAAAAAGTTCATCAAGCGCAAATCAGCCTTTAATTACATTTAGCCTGTAGCATACATAATTCAGCAGGTCAAACAGCAACCAAATTTAATTATAAAATTTCCATATTGCCCATCTTTATTATCGCTACGTAAGCGTTAGAAAAAATGTGATTGGCTAGGCTTGGTTCTGCACATTATTCTGTACATCAGCATAACAGCACCAGCAACAAAACAGGGCATCAATCAAGGCAGCAGCTCCACAGCAGCTTCACAATAATACAATAATAACGATAATGAAAAGTAAAAAGTAATGAAATCGCTTTTTTATGGCTACATCAGATTTATGTAAGTGAGCTATACATCATCCTCCTGTGCCAGTGATAATGAATGGGAGAAATCTGCACTTAACACATTAAGTGTTGCTGTAATATAATTAATCATTACTTGCTTCATATATCGTATTATATGTTATTTATCATATGTGTATGGGTTTTGTGTGTGGGTGTGTCTGGGGGAGGGAGTTAATGGCTCGAGAAAACGACAGGTATGGATTTTATTTTATAGGTGCATAAGGATAAAGACAAGTTTGTGTGTGAAATCGCGCTGTTCCCATAAACTAAAGCTGTATCCTAGATTGGGAAGTCATATGAAGACAACTCCTATAAGTAAAGCTGTTCATTCATTACTAAAAAAGAAATGAGCAAACTTTTTTTAATTGTGAAACGTAAACACATCCCTGTCTTGGATTGTGATCGGTTTCTTGCTGTTATGTCTTTATGAAGTGAACTGTAGAAACTTTCTTTTTCACTTCCACACACACACACACACACACACACACACACACACACACACACACACACACACACACACACACACACACACACACACACACACACGCACGCTTATAACTAAACCAAGATCGCAGATCTCAAATCATACACCATGAAATTCGGGAGATTTCGCATGGTCATAATTCACTGCCAGTCACCGCGTAAATGGCAGCGCTACATCATGATCAGGCTGGGTAATACTATATGTTCAGGCAAAGAGGTGTACTTACTGCCTGTGCACCCTGCTGCTGGAGGACATGCACTCCCCATCTTCTACCCGCGCACATCTGCGCTGCACAAACCCCAACCTCTAGAAAAGAGAAAAAGTTAAATAAAGAGATAAATAACACCTCTGGAAGTTGGGAATCACCCATGGAACATAAAATGAACATGTATGGCGTAAACAGTGATATATATGGAATGTATAGTGGTATAATGGGCATCGTTATCATTTACTTGCTTCCTATTTCTTTACATACAAAGTATTCTGAAATTTCTTTCAAAACAAGCAATGAGAGATATGTTTAACATATAGGTTTTATCTTTTTATCTTTTTTTTTTTTTTTTTTTTTGGAGATCCAGAGGCACTTTGTGGAAAAGAAAAACTTTTCACAGCATAAGACAGCACTGTATATGTAAACTTTTCACAGTATAAGACAGCACTGAACTATGTAAGATGTGATATTTATAATTATTGAATTTATTGAGTACTATCTATGGATTTTTCAAAGCAAGTCTGAACGACGTCAGAAAAAGTGAACCAAAATAAATCGTTTAAACGGATTCTAAAAAATGTTTGTAGGACAGAGTTTGGTGTTTTAATATTAATGAATCATTGCATATAATAAAGATGATTTTGTTAGCATTTAGTCCATACCAAATTTGTGTTCCATAAATATCAATATGCTCACTCCGTATATTTACATATACATACGTGCATTATAATTTTTTTCCTACCTGACATTTTATTGTGTATTTTGGCAGGAAAGAGTGATCGGGAAAAAACAAGCAATTAACCAACCAACTAACTAACTAACTAACTAACTAACTAACCAACTAACTAACTAACTAACGTGGACCAGGTTATCATGCAGGTTTTAAAGAAATTATAACAACATTTGAGAAATTTTGTAACACTAAAATCATAAGAAGACTTATGACAACTAATCCCGCCCCTTTAACTGTTTATAAACACGGCTGGTTAAAATAACCTCTGTTTTTAACATTTCTCTTAATAAGTCTTAATGCAAAAAACATTGACCAAAAAACTTGCGAAAAACAGAATTAGACAACAAATCCAAACACGGCAGAATAGAATTGAGCAGAACAAATAAAGCAAAACAGAAAATAATGTGTATTACGAAAACATATAAAAACATTACGTTTAGAATAGAATCTGTGGAATGATTTAATATAAGGTAGAATGGAATACAGTATAAAAGTAAAAAAACAAAAGGAATAGAATTGAGTGTAATAGACTAGACTAGAATAGAATAGATCTAATTGGTTAGAATAAGTACAAATACAAGTAAGTTACAGTAGAAAAGAAAAAAAACTAAAAAGGACAGCACAATAAAACAGAACTGTAATTTTATTATGAAATCACATTACAAAAAGACATCTCTAAAACCTTAAAGAGCTACTGTATCATCATACATCATGAAGTGCAAAATGTTTTTAAAATGCAAATGTGCATCGATAACGCGACGTTTTAAGTCATTGGTTTCTTTGCACTATTTCACACGACTTCTTGGTAATGTGCGCGCGCGCATGTGTGAGTGCGCGTGTGCGCGCGCGCGTGTGTGTGTGTGTGTGTGTGTGTGTGTGTGTGTGTGTGTGTGTGTGTGTGTGTGTGTGTGTGTGTGTGTGTGTGTGTGTGTGTGTGTGTGTGTTTGTAAAAGAGTAGCAGTGGGAGCGTCATTCGTATGATCAACGTAGCAGCACCGCAGACTTTTGGGTCATTTCTTCATCTCCCGCAGAAAAAAGACATTATGCCACTCCCTATTGACATACCCCGCAATATTTGTCAAACATTCTGAAATTACAAATTAATGAAATGTACCACGACCCTACAAGATCACCCTAATGAACACGAGCTGTTTTGCCGATATTTTTCTTTGACACATCTATTTTTATGTTTAATGTCTTTTGCTTGGTCACGGTCTATTAAGTAGTTTTACATTGAGGAGACTGGCCTCTGTCACAGTGACAGACTCACCTACAGGAATTAAATCGACCCCAGAAACAGACAAAAGTAATCTTCTCTCTGCAAAATTATTATTATTATTATTATTATTATTATTATTATTATTATTATTATTATTATTATTATTATTATTGCTGTTGCTGTTGTTGTTGTCCGTGGTTATTATCTTGCTTTTTTCCATACAGTTGCTCCACTCTGATTAAAACAGAAGAAGCTGCGATGCTGGCTGTACACCAACATGTGGAGGTGATGTGAACTGAAAAGGTGAGAGGCCTTGTGCAAAATGTCACCAGCACCTGCGTGCAGTTAAAGAAAAAAAAGAAAAAGAAAAAGCAGGGTTCAATATTAATCACGAACAAACAGGGTGTCATTCAAATGGTGTTCATTTCCTCTCTCTCTCTCTCTCTCTCTCTCTCTCTCTCTCTCTCTCTCTCTCTCTCTCTCTCTCTCTCTCTCTCTCTCTCTCTCTCTCTCCACGTGGCCAGTGTTGTTTTAACTATAATTAGATATTAGTGCATTTTAGACGGTCCTCTCCAGTGGCACACATTTCTTATGATCTATATATAAAAAAACATTGGTAACACTGCTGCCTATACATGACCAAAGCAATAACAATCCCTTTATAAATATGTCGGTAAAAAATGTTTCAAGTTGTATATTTCTCCAGATAGAAAGAACAAAAGCATGTTTAGTTTAATCTATTTGTTACCAGCAGCATGGGATAATGAAAATAATGCTGCAATGTTTTTATCCATCTCGAGGAAGCGGTCTTATACACAACAGCAGCAACGGGAAGAACAACCTTATAACATCTTCATCACCATATTCGTCAACAAACAAACAAACAAACAAACAAACAAACAAACAAACAACTAAATAAAAAAATTAAAAATTAAAAAATAACAAAACATTTTTAAATAAATAAATAAATAAATAAATAAATAAATAAATAAATAAATAAATAAATAAATAAATAGTTATTTTTCCCTAAAAGCAAAATTTTTGATTCCCATAAAACCAAGCTAAAATTCCTTTCACGGTTCCAAAATCAGTGAATTTCTCTTTATTTTTAAGACTCTCACATAATCATAAAAATGAACAGAGTAATATATGCCAAGTTTTTCACCCGTTGCTCCCGCGTTAATTCATCAAAAGAAACTTTCACTAAGTTTTTTTCCCCTTGTCCACTCCATATAAAGAAAGATTTCAATAATAAGTCGACCACTGTGACATTCTTTGCACTTAGGCTATTTTTCATAATACCCCTTTTGTGAGGCTGAGGAAACTCCGCAGACAAGGAACTGAGATTTCCCACTATTACAATTTGATCAGATGCAGTGTTAACTATCGTCTATAGCATGCCGATAGATTCAGACGCTAGATCTTTGTTCAAGCAAAACACAACAAAGCAAAACAATAAAAAAAAAATTAAAAAAAAAGAATAATAAATGACTACATAAAGCACGTTTCTCCCTTAGAAACAAGGTAAGAATGTTTCTTTTCTATATACTAATCATTTATAGAGGGCTTTCTACTACATGTAGTGCTTCTGTGTCTGAACCAATAGTGGCTGTCTAATTTCTGAACATAATTAGCTATAAGCTTCAAATCAATTGTTTCTCGGGCTCAGTCAGACTCCAAGAAGAGAGAGAGAACTGATTTTTTTTGTTCATGTGTGAAAGCAGGAAGTAGCCTTACCTGTCATTCATTAAGAGGACAAAAACCTCAATAGACAGAGGAAGCTGGATTGGATCTGCTTGTTATTACCTGCCGTGCAAATTAAGGACTTAGTTGTTCCTTTAAGCTGTCAATTTGCTCGCAGCAGCTATAATTGACCTTGTGGAGGAATAACGGAGGCAATGATATCATATTCATAAATGGGGGAAAAACCAAACTGAGCTTATTCTCTTTTATATACTAAATTAGTTAATATTTCATTTAGGAAACAAACAAAAATAAATAAATAAAATAAACAAAAGCATGCCAATTTTAAATTATCCAAAAACTGCAGAAAAAAGCACTGTGTTGCCCTGATCAGATATTAAATAATCAATACAATAATTATAATCAATATATAATTCTTAATAATAATTCTATATTAATATACAATAGATTATATATTAATAATTAATAGGTGATATTAGCATATATTCAGTGTTTCTTTCTTTAAACGAAATTCCTAGTTGACTATACAGTTAAACTTGTTTTCTTCATGCAATGGACTCGATCTAAATAAAACACACACTCACACACTCACACACTTGAGCTGGAAAGTGATTTGACCTTTTTTGTATGGTCTTCTTCTTTCAAGTTTGTCTTAAGCACAAAGGACGCGCGCTGCCGTGACATGGTCTTTGTCATGATGTACATATGCTCAGGATCTCAAGCAGGTCCTCAAAGGCTTCATAAATAGCTAGAAACCATGCTATACATTTTTGTTTTGCATAAATTTGTATTATTTTAATATAAATATAGACAAAATGGGTGAAAATAAAGAAGTTAGAAAGTGTTAAATTGTTTGGCACCCAGTGGATGGGATGCCGTGTGTGTTTTTAAAGGTTAAATGAGTTGTTCCGACTACCAGGGAGAC